>NC_054371.1:149550037-149850037 GCF_017654675.1 Xenopus laevis | reverse complement strand
TCATTGAACACAAACTCAATATTTATAAGGAGCAAATGAATTTTATTAGGAAATCAATGGTCACTTTCAATTTGGAGTTATATGCATCATCTCATAATTTCATTAATAGTCATTAGTTCATTAATTGAATATATAAATTACATACAAACTCCTTGATGATATACACTACACTGATCACGTCACATTGATGTACGGATGTATTATAGGGCACTTGCCCTATAATTTTACTTTAGATTTTTGGTATCATAGGCAAGAGGTGTTTATTCTTAAATATCTCCTTGTTCAACTTGAGTCAGTGAATAGGGCTTGTGCTTAACCTACTTTTAACCAATTGCTTTAGTAAGAAAAACAATGTTTTTGTTATAAGTAGGGCAAACAGGGAAACTAAAGCTGCTCCATCTCTTTTACCATGCTCTTGCAAGGTAAACTGATTACCAGTGTACAGATAATCTCCCTGCATAATGGACTTCTGCTAATAAAACAGTCACAAACCAAACATGGACCTTAATTTCCCTGTTTAACTCAAGAAATAAAATACATAGGTTGTTCTTGATTAAAAACAATTGGCAAACAGTATATTCAGCGCAAGTCCTATTTGTTGCACTCATATTGCACTACTGCCATGAGGTGAGTCAGGTGAGAATCTCGCCTCAGGCGGCAGCAGCCCGCAAGTTGCCAGGGGCGGCAAAAAAGCCACTCCTGGCAACTATAAGAGCTGAAATTCCAATTTTTAAATAGGAAGTTTGTCTCTTCTAGTGCATACAGTACAATTGCACTCTATGCACTAGCAATGAGCCCCCCCTGCACCCACTCCAGGGTTGGAAATGGGATGCGCCAGGTGTGAGGGGGTGGCATCGGAAAGGCTGCCTCGGGGCGGCAACAAGCCCTGAAATGTCCCTGCTCATGTTGAACAAGGAGGTATAGTGTCCCTTTAATTAATATTAGGATTGATTTACATAAAGGCAATAGAGAATAAAGTATTTAAAGGGGACCCGTCACCCAAAAAATTATTCAAAATCCTATTTTATCACATTAGTCAAGCAAAATGAAGTTTAATTAATTAATTTAATCTTGTTTCCTTCAGTCTGGGAATTCATAATTATAGCAAGCAGGCAGGAGCCATTTTGTGGACACTGTTATTAAGACAAGCCTTGCTTCATCTCAGAATCTTGTTTGTGTACCAGAATGGGGGACCTGATGTCCATCCCATGCACTGGCTACACAATTAAATGGTGAAGGGAACAGGGAAATGTGTGGAGAGCAGTGACATCTAGGAAGTGTTGAACCGAAAGTAAAAGTAATTGCCTGCCCCGCCTCTATGCCTAAGGCATAGAGGAGGGGCAGATAATATTTGATTGACAGCTGAGATTTTTAAATGAGCTTACAACAACTATGAATGCTTTAATAAAAAATAGAAATTGGATTTCATGTTTAATTTGAAAAGGACTTTTATTATAGATTTTTGTGTCCGGGTGACAGGTCCACTTTAAGTGTTATAATAAGAGTTGGACCTGATTTCTTTTCATGTTTTAAGTTATTACATATGATGGGGTAGGAACAACCCTAAAGGGTTAGCTTATATTGATTTTCACAGGTTTTTATACTTTCGAGAATCAGCCAGCCCATACACTACCATTTTGCAAGACCCTTTGGCCGCAAAAAATTAAAAAAAAGTTAAAGATTTCAGGCGACTCACTGTACACTGCAGAAATATCAAATATCACAACCTCTGAGTATTCTCATTAAAATACCAAGAGGCAGATTTATCAAGGGTCGAAGTGACTCACTGTACACTGCAGAAATATCAAATATCACAACCTCTGAGTATTCTCATTAAAACACCAAGGGGCAGATTCACTAAGCTCGAGTGAAGATTCGAATGAAAAATACTTCGAATTTCGAAGTATTTTTTTGGTACTTCGACCATCGAATTGGTTAAATTCGTTCGAATTCGAACGAAATCGAACGAATCGAACGAAAAATCGTTCGACTATTCGACCATTCGATAGTCGAAGTACTTGCCCTTTAAAAAAAACTTCGACCCCCTACTTCGGCAGGTAAAACCTACCGAAGTCAATGTTAGCCTATGGGGAAGGTCCCCATAGGCTTGCTAACCTTTTTTTGATCGAAGGATTTTCGTTCGATCAAAAAAAAAAAACGAAAAATCCTTCGATCGATCGAACGAAGGATTAGCACTAAATCCTTCGACTTCGATATTCGAAGTCGAAGGATTTCAATTCGAGGGTCGAATTTCGAAATATTTTTAACTTCGAAATTCGACCCTTAGTGAATCTGCCCCCAAGTGGCAGATTTATCAAGGGTCGAAGTGAATTCGAGGGAACTTTCGAAGTAAAAAAATTCGAAATTCGAAGTAATTTTTTGGATACTCCGACCATCGAATAGGATACTACAACTTCGAATTCACTTCGAATTAGATTCGAAGTAAAATAGTATGAATATTCGACCATTCGATAATTTAAGTACTGTCTCTTTAAAAAAACTTCGACTACTGTACTGTCTCTTTAAAAAAACTTTGACTACTTCGCCAAATTAAACCTGCCGAAGTGCTATGTTAGCCTATGGGGACCTTCTACAAGTTTTTTTGAAGTCAAAGTAAAATCGTTCAATCGTACTATAAAATCATTCGAATCGTTCGATTCAAAGGATTTAATCGTTCGATCGAAAGATTTTACTTCGACCACAGAATACCCAAATTCAATGAAAAAAGTTCGAATTTGATATTCAAAGTATTTCAATTCGATGGTCGAATTTCTTAATATTTTTTACTGCCCCCAAGTGGGAAATTAACCACATTCTAGTTATTCCTATGGGATTTTTTATTTTAGAAAGTGTATTTTTTTTTATTAAAAGTGTATATATCAACGGGTAAAGGTGGGGGCCTATTTATCAACAGTCTCATTTTCATGTTTTTTTTAAACCAATACCAAACTCTAAGGGGCCAATTAATTAAGTTCGAGTGAAGGAATAGAAGAAAAAATGCTTTGAATTTCGAAAATCGTTCGACTATTCGACCATTCGATAGTGGAAGTACTGTCTCTTTAAGTAAAAACTTCGACCCCCTAGTTCGCCACCTAAAAGCTACCGAACTCAATGTTAGCCTATGGGGAAGGTCCCCCTAGGCTTGGCTAACTTTTTTTGGTCGAAGGATAATCCTTCGATCGTTGGATTAAAATCCTTCAAATCGTTCTATTCGAAGGATTTAAACGTTTGATCGAACGATTATTATATATCGACCCTTGATGCATTTGCCCCCAAAACTACAAATGTCACGAGATTTATTAAAACATCCAAATAAAAAAATTACACTGAACTCTGTAGTAAAAAATCCATATACCTTGAAATCCTCTACAAAATTGAGTTTTCACAAACAATTCCTAGCAAAAAAAAAGTTTTGTGGTTTTTATACTTTAGAAATCTCTCATTTTTAGAGCTTTTTTAAATAATAAGTAAACCACAAATTTTTAAAAATTTGTGTAAAAAATCTAAATCCGATTCTTAGTAAATGACCCCTTAGAGTTCACCATTTGATAAATATGCTTCTAAAAATCCCATAGGAATGAATAGAAAGAAAGAGTTTTTCTGTGGTGGGCTCCAAGTTCACACTTTGATAAATCTGCCCCTTACAATACAAATATGTATTCATGTTGAACTGTATAAACAGAGTGTACCTTGATGTTTAATAACTCAAAATAGACACTTTATAACAACACATTTTATATATTGCTTTTATCGTATGACATATATAATTGCATTTTATATATTGCTTCAAGACCCAGTGGGACAGGCAGCCAAACTCTGTGATATTTTGCTCTACAATATGCTACGCAAGAAAAGGTTTTTGAGAAATAACAAATAAACGAATTTTCTCTAACCCACGAACACCATGAAAGTTATTAAAGGATTGGAATAGAAAAAGCATGAACAAAAAAAACCCACTGAACAATTCACAAAAATATGCAAAAAATCTGAGTTTCTAAATACAGATATTATGAAAATCCATATAAAAATAAACTTGGCCCTGGTCAAATTAGTTAGTACAGGGAGTCCCAACAAGTACCGAAGATCACATAGATGGCATATAAATATCTCAATTGTTCAGAAAGCTCATGTGTGGCCAGCTCATGTTAGTAATGTCCAAGCCAGGATTATCAAAATAAATAAATATTTAACTATTTAGCTTTTAGTTGTATAAGGTGATTAGACATTCTATACAAATAAGCTGGAACAAAACAATCAGATTTTTATCAGTATAGGCAGCTGAGTTGAGTAGAATTTCACAAAAATACATTAATGATAAAAGCATCCATTTGAACAAAAGAGGTTAAAAGTACAGCTTTACATACAAAAGGTTCTTGTTACTGGAAGAGCAATGTTTATGAGACACATGTCTACATTTATGAAACAAAGCTGTCTTTCTGTTCTACTTTGCTGACTTGGCAAAGGAAAGGGTGAAAAAATGACTGAACTTGATGAACCAATGATCATACAGCCTGGGAAACTGAACTCTCCCGAAGCTGTGACTCATGCAAGAAACATTGGTTTTAAGGGAGAGGTCTACCAGACCTCAGAACTACGTATAGCTGCATTAAAGGTGAGCTTAAACCTAGAATTTGACAAATAATATTGTATGTAATATATACTGAACTTACTGCAGCCCAAAACAGTAATGTTCCATGCTTTCAAAGTTGTCCTCAGCAGCTCGCCATCTTGTTTATGTACCACTGACACTACAGCTCAGTGTGAAGCTGGCCATAGACGCAAAGATTTAATTTGTACAAATCTCAGTTTCGTACGATTTTCGGGCCGTGTGTGTTGAGAGTCCTGACATTTTTCGTGCCATGGCGACTGGTCGTTCAGACGATCGGACAGGCTACCGATAATATCTATGCATGTATTGCTTATCTGACAAAATCAGTGGGAGACGGACATAACTTTCATACGATTGCTGTCAGGGGCAGAACATCGTCTGATCTGTTCTTTTACTATTTGATCTGAATGGTTAGTGGCAGGTCGGGAGTCAGGAGGTAAATCTGCACGTCTATGGCCACCTTTAGACTACTGTTGAGAAGCTAAGCATAGAGGTCATCATGAAGCATCAAACCATTAGCAGAAAAAGAGGCTACATCACTCACAAGCTGGTGCTACACAAATGATTATTTATTGAGTCTGATGCAGAATGCACTGCTTTCTGTGCTTCCATGTAATGTAAATCAGAATGCATTTTTAATTGGCCTTTGTATTGTGAATTTTGTTCCTGTACTGTGTATTTTGAACCAGTCCCTAAGCTCTGGTCTCAATACAGGAATGAAGAGCAGGTGTCTGTGAATCAGCAGAAAAAAAGAAAAAATGTGGAGGATTTTCACTGATAAAGTTTGTAGTGGCCTTGGGCCGGTATGAAAGCCCAAAGGAAGCATTATTTACAATTGTAAGTGCATATACTGTAGCTAAAAAGGACACTGAACTGAGTGTGCATTGACAACATTCACAAAGGTAATTGCATCCATACATGCTCTAAGCACCTTGCGGCCAGCACCAATGTACCCATCAGCCTGCCCTGATTCCCCAAGGTATAATGTAATTGTGCTTCAAGGAAAAAGGAATTTAAACCCAGGAGAAGTAACATGCATGCATAAAGAAGTCCAACTAATTAAATAAAGACAGGTACCATAGAATTGGATTGTCTGTGCTAGTTAATAAACAGCTTTTGTTGAGGAATCGGATGAAATATTTGTATATTCATTAATATTAATAAATATAATGAAACTTCATATTTCATTTTGTTGATTGATAAAACAGTATGTCAGCTGGACTGACTGGGTCATTTGCCCCCAGTAAAGTCAAAGTAAAGAAAAAAATCTTGGATCCAATTTAGATATTTCCACAGAACCTACTTGACCCCTCACAGACTTCATCTGATAAACCCGCTATTTTCCCCAAAGTGCTTACATTCTGCTGCAGACTATAAACATATGGTGAGGGAACTTCTTGACAAAAGTAGCTGCCTCCTAGCACAAATAACCCCCCTAGACGTGACCCTCCTTTTACTGAACCAGGTAAAGGTTTCCTTTTTATTCAAGCCAAGTGACTGATAGCAGTCAATAGGAAATCAGAAAACCCACCAAGAAAAAAGCAGTTGATTGAATTGGTTAATAATTCACTCCCTTTATACCAGTTAATATACACGAGTAGAGGCTGCCCCCCAAAAGTGTGGTCCTCATAAATAAATTAACATATCCCCTCCTTGTTACCTCAAATGAGCAAGACTCCTAACAATTTTTCAGAGGTTAGTGTATTTAATATGGGAATTTGTAGAGGTATGGGACCTGTTATCCAGAATGCTTGGGACCTGGGGTTTTCTGGATAATGGATCTTTCTGTAATTTGGATCTTCATACCTTAAAGGAGAAGAAAAACTACTGAGGCATTTTATTGCCAATAGATTAGCCACAATAGTGCAAGCTAGAATGCTATATTTATTCTGTAGAATGTTTTACCATACCTGAGGAAAAAGCTTTAGAATCTCTCAATGTTTGTTTAGGACAGCAGCTGCCATATTAGCTTGGTGTGACTTCACTTCCTGCCTGAGTCTCTCCCTGCTCACTCATACTGTAGCTCTGGGCTCAGATTACAGCTGAAAGGGGAGGGGGGGGGGGAGAGGAACAAACTGTTCATGCTCACGCCCAGGGCAAGGAGGTTTAAACTGAAGGCAGGAAGTCTGATACAGAAGCCCATGTGTACAAAATATAAGGAAAGAAACATTGTGCTTCTTTTGACAGAGGACTCAGAGCAGCACTACTTTGAGGGTTTACTGGTATATTTAGGTGGACCTTTCTGATAAGGCTTACTTAGTTTTAACCTTTCCTTCTCCTTTAAGACCACTAGAAAATAATTTAAACATGAAATAAACCCAATAGGCTGGTTTTGCTTCCAATAAGGATGAATTATTTCTTTGGTACTATTTTATCATTACAGAGAAAAAGTTTTTAAATTCTTAAAAATTGTAATTATTTGGATAAACTGAAGTCTATGGGAGACGGCCTTTACGTAATTCGGAGCTTTCTGGATAATGGGTTTCCGGATAACGGATCCCATACCTGTATTCCTTTATAAATTGATTTTAAATGCATTAAACCTATTATCTGACAGTGAAAGCAGTACATAAGATTACCTAATTCAACATGTATGTATTTAGTTTGGCTTGTATGGATGATGCAATCTAGTATCTACAAGGCAAACATAATAACTAATGCAAATATTCTGATATACAGTAAAAAATGTTACCATAAAGCAGCTTAACCTGCTGTCCAACAATGAAAACTGCTACAAAAATGACCAGGCCAGTGCCAATGCAATTAAGTATGCGGGGCAAGGCTCTTGCCCCGCATTAATTAATTAAAGGTGGCCATAGACCATAGATCTTTCTTGGAAAAGATGTTTCCAAGAAAGATCGTTCGATTCACTACACACACAATTAACTAAAAGTTAATTTAAAGATTTGTGAATTTATTTATAAGGTATTTCCCTCACCCTTTTCAAATCTTAGTTTTAAATGAAGCTGGTTTCTTAAGTTGTTGTCCTTACTTCACTCTACAGGGATCCAGTAACAGGAAGTTTCATTACTCCTATGGAATGTTTTTTTAATGATTTATATGAAGCAATCCTTTCCGCAGAACTCAAATTGTGTCATGATATATATGACCTGAAATGCCACTGCATAAAAATTTCTGACGTTGATTTTGGATATTTAAAACTATTGACCCTGAAACATGTAAAGCTCACAGTAAAGCAATTGACACTTTTTTTTCAGCATTGCATATGCCTTAGCTTTTTATCTGTTTGGTCATGTTGTGTAAGACAAACCAGATAAAAACAACGTTAACCTTCTTTTGACATAGGACTTTTATAAACTATGCAATGATTGTCTCCCATGTCTTATAATATTCAGTGATTGTATCAATGCAGATTGATTTATATTACACTTCTGTGTGTTACTGAGATAACTATTTATTTGAAATGTCAAAATAATTTCATTGATCAACAAGTTGTGATGTGTTTTGTGTTTTTATTGCTTGTAAATTAGCTTTTAGACCATTTCGATATTATCAAAACCATAATTTAAAAAATGGTGCTGGTACTACAGATGACTTTTAAAAAGTTGCCTATGCATACATAATGTCAGTGTATCTTAAAATAAAAATATAGAAAAGGCAGTAAATCAGTATTATGGGCTAACCTGCAATTTCATTTCACGTACAATACTTCCTACAATTATTTTTGTTAAAGAAAAGAATATACTCTGCGGAATGTATAAGATTGTTGCTTTATGGCAAGAGAAAGTCTTTACTATCTCACACAGTGTATATGATTTCCCTTGCCTGATGAATTGTTACAACTGAGTGAAAATGAGCTAGGAAGGCATGGATTTCTACCCAACAAAAATTGCTCCTCTTATATTTCATTTTAAAACTGTTATAAATGCTCAGTATTCTGATGTCTGAATGAGAATTTTACACATGGATGCATGCAGTTCTGTGTCAGTGGAATAGTGTATAGCATGTTACTTAATGTCTGTGTTACAACATTATCTTGGAAAGACCCTGTATTTTTTTAGCAGGTGGCACATATAAAAGTAGATTATCAACAGCTGAAAATGTATTTAGCAACCTTTTACATGTTGTAACATCCGTTATATTCTACTGAGTCATTGAACAGTGCTAGAAATGTGATTTCATAACTCCCATAATAAAATAGATGATACATTACATTCCCTTTCCTACAAATAGCTCTAAATTACCTATCCAAATAAAACATCCATCCAGTATGGAAAACAAACTGCTTTTTTTGCAACTGATAAGAAGCATGCATTCTAAATTTCAGGGTAGGACTACACAGAAGTTTTCGGCGTGATCCGACGCGCGGCGACAAAACGCCATCGTCAAATCGCATGTAGTCCTACCCTTAAGCAAACACTTCTTAGCACAGTATCCCCACTAAGCTACTCCAAATTTTGCTTCATTTCATGTGCAAGTTTAGAACTAATGTTTGTGTACAAGGCTTGTACATAAACATGCTCCAGAGAGGACAAGAGAAGAAGATACATTTGTAAAAACAGAAATTACAGGGGTGGTTCATCTTCAAGTAACTCTTAGTATGTTATAGAATGGCTAATTCTAAGCAACTTTTCAATTGTCCTTCATTATTTATTTATTTTTTTATAGTTTTTTAATTAGTTGTCTTCTTCTTCTCTTGACTCTTCCCATCTTTCAAATCGGGGTCACTGACCCCATCTTAAAATAAATGATCTGTAAAGATAAAAATTTTATATTCTTGCTACTTTTTATTTTCTATACAGGCTCTCTACTATTCATATTCCATATGCATGATTGCTAGGGTAATGTGGACCCTAGTTACCCGATTACAAACTAGAGAGCTGTTGAATAAAAAGCTAAATAATAAAATAATAAAAAATGAAACCCAATTTGTCTCCGAATATCACTTTCTACATTATACTAAACGTTAATCTAAAGGTGAACAACCCCTTTAATGACAAGGGGAAATTGGTGGGCTATATTTGGCTTATAGGAGCTGCACTTTGGAGAATTCACACAAAAACTTTGGCATCAGCTTTTTAACTGTATGTATAATGTGCTCTCTCCTCACAAGTCAGTCAGTTATTGTGTAATCTGGTGACAAGCTATCTTAATACATGCTGATGAAAATCATTGATACACCAATTTTCACCAAACTCTAAAGTGATCCCACCAGTTTTAGTCTCCATTAGAGAGGCCCACATAAAGTAATTACCTTTTTGTGCTTTTTTATTGTTGTCCTACACAAACTATCGTAAATTACTATGTACTAAAGGTAGTCATACACTGTCCTTGCAAGTTATCTAACAAAACTGTTCATTGACTGAAGGAATGGATACCGTACAACTGGCTATATGCAGGAATACATGTTCTTCCATTAATTTGGCCTGACAGCCCAAATTAATTTAAAGTAAAGAGGTACTGCTCCTCTCATTCCCTAATCTGTTGATTAACTATGCATGCACTGACACAATTTATTGGCAGAATTCTGGAGTGATTGAATGCAATCCAAAAAAGTCTTCAAAGGATCTGTACAAGACAAGTAGACTTACATACTCAGAAAGAGTTGAACACATTGCAAGAGTTTGCCAACTCATCCAGACATGCATCAGTTACATACAATTTGATTGCAAGAGGCAATTTCTTCTTGCTTCCTTCTTCCAGTTCCTGACTTGTTGCTCCATGCCCAGAGTAAATGTGATCACACAGATTTACAGAATCATCATTTCACCACCTGCACCAGTGCACACTTGCTTGATCAGAGCTCAGACCAACAAACTTCACAATACATTGGGCCCTACAAAATGGTTTGGTAATTGACTGCAACTGTTTGGTTTATCAAGGCAAGATCAGTAATATATGTAGGAGGACAGTAATTAGTTAGCCCGACTGCCAGATTTAGTTGCAAATGTCCAGCTGAAAGAAAGTCAACATCTAAGGGGGTTGAAATGGAGCACCTATGCATGGGCTGGCAGCTGAAGGAAAAACTACCACAGCATCTGGTTGATGCAGCTTCCCATTAGGATCAATCTTGGCCATTCACAATAACAGCATAAAATTATCTATGAGGAAGTGTGTAAATAGCTGACGTTTTTATAAAGTAGAATTTCAGGAGCAGCAAAAGTGACACTGATCTTTTATCACTGCTTCATGCATTGCATGAGAAGATGGAAAGGCTCCGCTAAGTTTTACCAATGAGCAAATTAATGATATCTTCTGGACTTTTATTTTGCAAGCAGTTATCCAACACTGGGCACTTCTTCTCCTTTAAAGGAGAACTAAACCCTAAAAAGTGATATAGTTAAAAATTCCATATTTTATATATTGAACTTATTGCACCAGCCTATTATTTCAGCTTGTCAAAAGCAGCAATTAACCAGGACTTCAAACTTGTCACATGGGGTCACCATCTTGGAAAGTATCTGTGACACTCACATGCTCAGTGGGCTCTGAGCAGCTATTGAGAAGCTAAGCTTAGGGTTCATCGCTAATTTTCAAGCAGAAAATGAGGTTTGTCTGTAATGTAAGCTGATGCTACAGGGCTGATTATTAAATTTTGATGCTAATTGCACTGGTTTCTGTGCTGCCATGTAGTAATTATCTGAATTAATTACTAATCAGCCTTATATTGTGACATTAATATTCTATGTGTACTGTATATTGTGAGTGGGTCCCTAAGCTCAGTAAGTGACAGCACCATGGACCATGTGCAGTGAATCAGCAGAAAAGAAGATGGGGAGCTACTGGGGCATCTTTGGAGACACAGATCTTCCCTGCTAAAGGGCTGTGGTTTCCTCGGCCTGGTACAGAAGCCCAAAACTTAAAACATTTTTACCTACTTCTTTAGTTAAGCTTTAGTTCTTTAGGGACACTGTAGTGATCTTCCTGTTGCACTTGCTACTTTGTTACTGTTGGTACCCCACTTTGCTGTTCTGTGTATGCCTATTTTTTTAGGTTACTTGAAGGGACTGGCAGTTACTTAAAATAGTCTGCCTGTGCTTGACTCACCAGAAGAGCAAATTTGCCATAGGACAACTAAAGCAGCAGTAGGAGTGCTTGAAGACTTACAAAACTTAAAGAAATTGTAACATCAAAAAATTAAAGTGTTTTAAAGTAATAGCAATTAAAGTGTTTTAAAGTAATAGCAATATAATCATCATCATTTATTTATATAGCACCGACAAGTTACGCAGTGCTTTTCCTTAGTTTATAACAATTGGGGATAAATGGTGAATAACAAACAAGGGTTTAAAGAGTACAATCGGATTAGAGGCCCCTGCATGTGAGAGTTTACAGAATAAAGGTTAGGATACAATTGAGACATTACGATTTTAAAAACAATTTTGTGATTTATGATACAGCAATGGTTGATTAATTAAGGTGCATTAATTAAGCTTCTTTAAACAGGTGGGTCTTTAAGGAGCATTTGAAAGTTTGTAAAGAAGGAGTAAGTCTGAAAGTTTGTGGCAGAGAGTTCCAGAGAAAAGCAAAGGCCTGAGAGAAGTCTTGAAGATGAGAATGGGCAGAAGTTAAGAGAGGAGAAGTGAGGCGAAGGTCAGAAGCAGAGCGAAGGTTGCGTGGAATGTATTTGGAGGTCAGAGATTAAATATAAGGGGGAGCTTCACTGTTAAGGCCTTGAATGTAAGTGTTAGTAATTTGAATTTGATTCTGGAGGGGATTGGGAGCCAGTGAAGGGATATGCAAATGGGAGCAGCTGATGTTGAGCAGTGAGATAAATGCAGCAGCATTTAGAACAGATTGGAGTTGTGAAAGGTGACTTGTTGGAATACCTGCAGGCAGTAGGTTGCAGTAATCAAGGCGGGAGATGAGAAGAGACCGAATAAGTGTTTTGGTTAAACTGAGATACGGTCATATTCGGGCAATGTTGCGCAGTTGAATACGACAAGACCTTGCAAGTGTTTGGATGTGTGGTGAAAAAGACAGATGTGAGTCTGTGTGGTAGAATGAAAGGTGGTGATGTTTACTGTGAGTGATATCTGAGGGACAGGGGAAGGTCTTGGAGGAAATAATATGAGTTCTATTATGCAGTGCTGCCATGCACTGGTACAACTGCTTTGTTTGCTTCAGAAACACTACTATTGTTTATATTTTTCAAGTTACACAGAAGATAGCAGATAAGCTCTGTAGAACATATTGGTTTTATCTATTATCCACTGTTTAACCTGTACCATATAGCCTTTTTTCAATTTCCACCATTGCTACACAGCAGCTTGTTTATATAAACTAAAGTAGTTTTTCTTAATCAAACACAACAGTTTTACCAGTGCAGGGCAACAGTACATTATATTTTCATCACTTTCATTTTTTGGTTGTTAATGTTCCTTTAACCCTTTTTTTTTCGCAGCATCACTCTAGGCCATGTAGGGCCCACCAGAGAACAATGGCATTCCACGCTAACGGTCCAATTTCCAGAACCCACCAGCACACCCTGGCCTCTCCAGCATAAGTTGGCCCGGTGCACAGTCAGAAGGGATCAGCAACCCCAATTGTAGTCAGCATAATAGAAGAAAAACTGGCACTCAGAGCTCGATGCATGCGGGCAAAGCCCTGCGTGTCCATTACAATGTAACGTTTCGGGGGCGGGCCCCTTCGTCAGACGAAGGGGGCCGCCCCCGAAACGTTACATTGTAATGGACACGCAGGGCTTTGCCCGCATGCATCGAGCTCTGAGTGCCAGTTTTTCTTCTATTATTCCACGCTAACAACAATTAGATGTAGACAGAGTGTTCTACAGACCTGTGTTGGAAATAAGAAAGGACTGATGGGAATTGGCCAATTTCCCTCTCATTTATATAAGGAAAATAAATATTTTGTTCCAACAGACCTACTGTAGTTGGTGTTATGTGGTATCATTTGAGCAGGCACCAGGCACACATATTACTGTCTTATTAATTGTTTGTCCTGTTCGAATATGTACAAGTACAGAAGGTTGTGTAATACTAATAGGCAGATAGATCTCCTAACATCTAAAAATAAGTAACTGAGCAAAATTTAGTTTTTCAGATCCCTTTTAGTATTTACAAACAGACGACGTCTAGACATCATTTTGTTTTTTACTTTTCTTCTTCGCCACAAAATATTTATAGAAGTATGGGATCCGTTATCTGGTAACCCATTATCCAAAAAGCCCCAAATTACGGAATAGGATTCTCCTTTAGAATCCATTATAATCAAATAACCCTTATTTAAAAAAAAAACAATTTCCCTTTTCTTTGTAATAATAGCAGTAACAGTAGCTTGTACTTGATCCAAACTAAGATAATAAATCCACACTGGAGGTAAAAAACAGTCTTTGGGCTTTATTTAATGTTTAAATGATTTGCAAGTAGCCTTAAAGTATCAATGTCCAAATGACAACAACGCAGCTCTAGCCGACTCTACACCTGTCAAGTTGACACAACAAAAAAAACTACTTTTTTAAATCAAGCTTTATGAACAACTGTTAGAGCGAGCAAACAGCAGCAGCCTCTGTGTTCCAGCACCGGTGGTGATGTTGGTGGCGGCGCTGCGTTCCAGTGACGTCACCAAACATGGCAGCTCTGGCTGGTCTGAGGGTCTTAAGCTGCGGCAGTGGAGGCAGGCTGACTTCACGCGCCGCCTCGTGGCTGCTACCTCGCACCCCCCCAGCAGCGCAGGTAAAGGTGGGTGTCAATGGGTGCGGCCACGGGGAGCGCTATTACAGCTCGGCCGAGAAGGGCGAAGACGAGCTAAGGGTCAGATACTTGGAAGGTGACGATCAAGGTAACTGCATGACGTCACGGGTTGACAACTCTGTGAATAAAAATGGGATAGATAGTAAATAAAAGGAAAATAGTACAGAATGTTAACAAATTAAACCTAACAAAGCAACTTAACAAATAGTAGATAGTAAAACGTTATGAACAGATGATCTGACTCAGCACTGCATACATATAGGAATGGTTGGACGTCATTATTCATGTCTAACGCTAAAGGAGGATGGGATCTTTTGTCATATGGGAAGAAGGAGTAGACTGGGGGCAGCTGGGAAACTGACACTATGTCTAACCCCATGTAAGATTTCAAAATTGAATATAAAAAAATCTGTTTGCTCTTTTGAAAAATGGATTTCAGTGCAGAATTTTACTGGAGCAGCACTATTAACTGATGTGTTTTGAAAAAAAAAAAAAACATGTTTTCCCATGACAGTATACCTTTAAAAACCACAAGCCACACTGACATTGGAGTAAGTCTCATCCCCAAAATTAATTTAAGCTGCATTCCTAGAATGATTCTGATGTACTTATTGATCATAGTACAACTGTACTATTGTTGTTAAACCCACCCTAACATTCCCCACAGCCCGGTTATACTGGAGAACTCCGTCACATTTACATGCAACTGAACTCTGCAGGCTACATGGAGTCAAGCCTGCTTGACTAGGAGGATGCCACTCTCCTATAAATAATACACCCACCTAAAGATGTACTGTGCCACCTCAGCCCAGAATGACTAATGAATCTAGCTAAACATGTACTGCAGTGTTCAGTATCTGAGAATGGTAAAATTCTCCGGTAACAATGGGTTATGGGATGTGGCAGAAGACTGATAATATAAAATCATTTGTTGCTCCTCCCCTTTTAATATATCCCCTGTGCTTAACCCTTCTACCTCAGTTTAATATACCAACCAAGAATAGAACACAATTTAAGGAATTAATGCAACTAAAATACAGAGAAAATGCTCGGAAGGTCCTGTATCCCCCAATGGACTAGAGAGAAAGAGATTTAACAGTAAGTTATACAAAAAAATCTCCTTTTCTCTAACGTCATTGGGGGACACAGGAACCACTGGGACTTACCAAAGCAGTCCCTTGAAAAATAAAAACAAATCAACCAGGGAGGGAAGATACAGATAATGCCGAGACCTGCACCTTTAAGGAAGATAGCTTAAGTCAGCCATCCAGTCCCTGCTGAAGGAATTGGAGCACATTATCAATCCTGTTCGAAAGGTGTCTGATTCCTTTCACACCACATACTGTATGCCTTCCAGACTATGTAATAGGCCTTTGCGGAAACTGGCTTCCTGGCTCTGATCATCGTCTCCACCACCTTATCCGAGAACCCCCTACGCTTCAGGATAGCTGTCTCAATCGCCAAGCCGTTAAAGACAGCAATGCTGGATTGGGGTGTATAATTGGTCCCTGGCGCAGCAGATCTGCCTTGGTGGCAATCTGAACCAATCTCCTTGTGCCATGGAGATTAGGTCTGAAAACCATGCTCTTCTTGGCCAAAAAGGAGCCACTATCATCAAAGTCAGATGTGCCGGTGGAAAGCTCTTTTGGATCCTTGGTATCATGGGAATCGGTGGAAACACGTACGCCCTGTAAAAAATTCCAAGGGAACATCATTGCATCCACTCCTTCCGCTGTTGGATCCCTGGATCTTGAAAGAAACCTTGGAAGCTTTGTTGTTGTCTACCAGCAGGCTGAAAACGTCCGGTAGAAGCTCCCATTCTCCCGGATCCAGATGATTTAGATAATCTGCCTCCCAGTTTAGGACTCCTGGGATGTGAATCGCTGTTACCACTACATGGCGGCACTCTACCCAATCTATTATCTTCTGCGTCTCCTTCCATGCTGATACACTCCTTGTGCCTCCCTGATGATTCAGATAAGCTACTGCAGTTGCATTGTCCGACTGTACCCATCCGGTCAGACTTGCGTGGGTGTTAATAGCACCCACTGTGGGTCCTCCCACAACTGTCCCTGCGTCACCCTTGATGGATTCATCCACCAGCTCAAGGACTCTCTCGCTGCTCTGTCGAGAAAAATGGTCTGTTCGAGTGAACCCTTCTTCCATCTGCGGAGAATGCATAGCTGCAGAGGTTGTAGGTGATACTGTGCCCATGGTACAGCTTCCATTGCTGCCACCATTAACCCCAGAACCTGCATGCAGAATCGTATGGTGGGTGTGCGGCTCTGGAGCAGTCGTCCTATTATGCTTCTGATTTTTGACTGTCTCTTCTCCGGTAGAATTACTCTCTGCGAGCTTGTATTGAACACTAGCCCCAGAAACTGCATTACGTGGCTGGGCTCTAGCGATGATTTCTGCCGATTGATCATCCATCTGAAGGATTCCAGCATTTTCACGGTGATAGACACATTCCTTGTGGCCATCGACAATGAATCTGCTTTCACCAGTATGTCGTCCAGGTATGGGATAATTGAGATCCCCCTCAAGTTGTAGCGTCGCTGTCATGGCTGCCATGACCTTCGTAAATACCCTCGGCACTGACGTTAAGCCGAATGGCAGTGCTACAAACTGGTAATGTTGCTGAAGAAAGGCAAACCTCAGGAACTTGTGATGTCCTGACCAAATTGGAACATGAAGATATGCATCCTTGATATCCAGGGACGCTAAAAACTCCCCTTTTCTCATGGACCTGATGACTGAACAAATGGATTCCATGTGAAAACGAGAATATTTTATGAATTTGTTTAGAGCCTTCAGGTCTAATACTGTACGGAAGGACCCATCCTTCTTTGGCACCAGAAATAAATTTGAATAAAAACCTTCGAAGCGCTGTTCGAATGGAACTGGCACCACTATTCCTGATTGTAGTAGTGTTCTTACGGTCCCAAAAAAGGCCTCACACTTTGGCTCTCGTAAAGGTACTCTGGAAACGAGAAAACATCAGGGTGGAGGGGCTTGAAATTCCAATCTGTAGCCCCCGCTGACCAGCCTCTGAACCCAGCTGTCGGACACCTCTCTGACCCACGTCTCTTGGAACCTCCCGAGTCTTCCACCTGCGGCTCGATCGAGGTCCTGCGGCCATGCCCAGTCATTGGGAGTGTGCCTTGTCAGTGGCTGGCTTGTTGTTGGTCTTTCGATTCTGCCACTGATGCTTGTTTCTCTGTTGGAACCTCCCCTTGGAACGGTAGGTTTCTGATGTCTGTGTTCCCCTTGGATTCCGAAAACTTGAACCTCGAAAAAATCGGCCATTTTTGGAACTTGATCCCAACCGAGCCTTGGACTGAGGCAACAGTGTACTCTTTCCTCCTGTTGCCTGGGAAATTATGTTCTCTAATTCCTCTCCAAATAGATGCTTTCCTTTAAATTGCAAGGATGTTAGAGACTTCTTAGAGCTCAAATCTGCAGTCCAATTCTTTAACCACAATGCTCGACGTGCAGCCACCGAAGATGCATGAGGTGCAAGGAAAATATGTGACCACGGCCGAGGCTTTGTTCATCTCCCCCCCGGTAAACATGTCTGCTAACAGTCTTGCCCACTTCCTCCCCCCTCCTTTATGTTGTCCCAGCACTGCTAGTCCCCTGGCACCTGCCTCCCGGTTGTTACAGAGGAAACTGCTCTGGAGACGCACAGCCAAGTCTCCGACAAAAAACGAAATCCGAAACTGCACGCTGAACTGAGACGCGCGACGGCTGACGTCACTCAAGTGTGCCCAATATGCGCTGACGCCGCAACCACTTCGCCCAGACGTTCCGGACTGTGTGTGCAGGGAGAACAGGTACCAAAGTAGCGTGAGCGTGCCTAAGAGACAAGAGGGAGGGGAAGCCTGGGAGAAGAACCACGGGTTGCTACTGCCAAACGTAACCACCGTCCCCGTCTGTCCCGGAGAGTTCAGCCGTGTATCGGGGTAAGCTCTCTGCCTTTACCTCTATCCGTGGTAAAAAACTTGTCGGCCCGAATGGTCTGCTTAGTATAAGTCTTATGACCCTTACACAGAGGTGTCCCGCGTAGGGGGCTGACTATTTGATCTCAGGTGTGTCCTTGGGTCCTGTCCCACCTGTCAGTGCTAATCACTGACCGAAGATTTCCTTTCGTAGGGTCTCTCTAGAGACCATGATCCTACCTCCTCTTCGAGGACACTGAAAAAACTGAGGTAGAAGGATTAAGCACCTTTTTTATTATCAGTGTCCTACCTCCTGGTTGGAGGAGCTTAACCCAGTGGTTCCTGTGTCCCCCAATGACGTTAGAGAAATGTGTTAATTTTCTTCCTTGCCTAAATTCGCTGTGAAACTTCTTCAGTGATTTCCCCATAGAATTGCAGTTAGGAAATATCTCTACCAATCTCCACCAATGAGACGAGTTGAGACACTCGCCTCAGGGGTTGCCAGGGGCGGCAAAAATGCCGATCCTGTTAGCTAAGAGCCGAATTTCCGTTTTTAAACCTGGAAATTCAGCTTTTCTAGTGCAGAGAGCACAATTGCGATGTGGACCGCCCACGACCCCCTCCAGCGCGACGTGGACTGCCCGACCCCCGCCAGAGCTGAAAGGTGAGTGCCGTGGGGAGGCAAAATGAAGGCCGCCTCAAACGGCAAAATGGACAGGATCGCTCCTGGGTGGTAGGGATGTAAATAATGAGATGCAAAAGTGAATCCTCTTCCTTTATAATTTCTCTTGGTGAAAAATTCACAATTGCAGTTTTAGTAAATTGGTGAAGACAGATATTTCACCTGGTGAAAATATGTAAATTCACCAATGCAAAGCTATTTGCCAAAACTTGTCATACTTGTCTTTTAGTAAATTGCAGATGTTGTAGCAAATTATCAATCTTGGTGAAAATAGGCCAAAACTCTACTTAGAACATAATTGATGTTGAATGGGAATGGGCTGGCAGGTGCCTTTGATGCATTATAATATAATGGTCAGACTGGCTGATGGCACTGCAGTATGCCACTAAATCAGATACACTGTTGCAATTCCTTCGGTTAATGTTGCATCATCTATTGACTTAATAGGATAACACTGTAACAGAGTGAAGTATATCATTATAATTGCTACAGTTTCTATCTGAAAGCTACTTTAAGCTCATTAGATGTTTACTGATGTAGCAATAGTTAAGGTCTTTAAGTCTACTAAGTAGAGGAAATCCTTGCTCATTTACTCTACTGTATGTGCTGGCTTTGGACAGACACCAAATGTTATACTCTGCATTTTAACATCCTTAGTTAGTTTTTATTCAAAGTAAGTTATTTCTTTGTTGTGAGAAGTTATTTTCTCGTTTTTTTGGGTTCTTAGAAAACTACTGTTTTTTCCTCCATCCCAAATTTAGGCTTTTCAAAAAACCTTTTTTAGCCATATCATATATGGATAAATGAAACATTGTAAATACAGTGGAACGTCAATTTTACATCCCCTGATTTTACGTTTTCCCTCATTTTAAATTTTTGTTTTGTGATCCCACCTATATATATTATGCATAATAAATTTTCCTGATTTTACATTTTCCTTGATTTCACAACATTTTTTTCTGGTCCCCTGAAAAATGGGGGTCTACTGTATTATCAATATAAAAAAAGTTCTGTATTGTTTCTGAAATCAAGTTAGTGTTCATCATTTCCCTTTCAGTAATATGTCTCTATACATGCTCTGTCCTTTTTTTTTATTAAGGCTTCCTTTGCTCTAGGCAAACGGAGCACCAGTTATGTATTAATAGAGATGACATTTTGTAACTGAACTAAATGTTTGGTTTGCTTTCCCTATAGGACCCTAGTTTTCTCAGGCTGTGTTTTTGGGACTGTATGATGTATATTTAGGCTTTTCTTAGGACTGTATGATGTATAGCACAGGTTCTCAGATCGAGGTGGAACCTTTTGTTGTGTCTTGAAGATAAGTTTGTAAATAGAATAATTCTGTCCAGATATTTCCTCTTTACTATAGTATCAGGGACCTCTCTAAGACTAGGGCCAGATGATCCTTGTTGCTCCCCTTGTCTTTGTAACTGCGGGTGGATTTCAGTGAGAAATGCAAAATGCACTGCACCTGTCTACACCCTACACCCTGCTTCTGGGTGCAGGCAGAGCAGGAGCGGAAAACTAGTGGGGTAGTGGATTCTCGGCCTGCAGAGAAACACCTGTCTCTAGCCTAATAGTGGCTACCAGAGACTGCTTCTAAGATAAGTTTGTAAATAGAATAGTTCAGTCCTGATATTTTCCCTTAACTAAAAGATATTACCAGGGACCTCTCTAATAGTGGCAACCACAGACTGCTTCTATTGCGACCGTAAAGCATAAGTGATTCCAGCATTTTGATATCAAAGATTTAAGGGGCATGAATCAGATTTATTTCTTTATACTGAACTTATATGAATGAGGATAAAATGAATAACTTACCACTGACTATGTTGCTTAGTAGTTTAAGGCCCCCACAGTTGAGTGAGTCATGAAGCGTACATATAGTAATCCCACCACATTGTTCCATTCTGCTTTGGGTAATGTCAGAGGTATAATAAATTGCGGCGGCTATTGCTTTAGCCTGGGAATTATTTTGAGAAGAAAGCTGCAGCTGTTACCGTAGCAACCTGATTTATTTCAAAAGAATGCAGCTATTTAAAACAAATATTCAAACATATTCGATATATATTTAGCATTTAGTTCATTTTGTACTGTTTCACATCAGTGAAATGTAGAGCCTGCCGAGAACAATTCTGTCTAATGGACAGCGCAAAACCTTTTTGCAGTCGCATTGCATTTTATGAAGCAGGAACTTTATATGCAAAATCAATGTGAACTGTAATGTTGCATCAGCATTGCTTCTTGATTCATCATCCCAAAAGCAGGAATGGTACATGAATGCAGGCAGGCAAGCATGGGGAGAAACATCTCTCAATTTTGACACAATAAACTATAGGGGTTTCCCCCTGTGCATATGTGTGTCAGTGATGCTTTTGTGGAGTGCCCCAAGAAGGGGGTTCTGATTCCTTCCTTCACTCTGCACCAGATTCTGGTTTGCAGAGGTATGCAAGCAGTGTCTGTAGACAATATTGTTATTTCATAATTTATCATTCCATCATAAGCTCCCTATATCTTTTATACATATATTTCGTTAAAGGGTTCACCTTTGTGTTAACTTTTAGTATGAGGTAGAGAATGCTTTTAGGAGACAAATTGCAATTGGTTTTTATTTTTTGTGGTTTTTGATTTGTTTAGCTTTTTATTCAGCAGCTCTCTAGTTTGCAATTTCAGCAATCTGGTCGCTAGTGTCCAAATTAACCTAGCAACCATGTATTGATTTAAGAGAATGGAGCATGAATAGAAGAGGGTCTGAATAGAAAGATGAGTAATAAAAAGTAGCAATTACAATATTGGCAGATTTATTAAAGGTCGAATTTTTTATGGTCAAAACTCTCAAATTTGAATTGTGAATTATCCAAACTCGATTTGAGTTTTAATTAGAATTTTGAGATTTATCATGCTCTGGCCCTTTAAGAACTCAAATTTGACTATTCACAACCTATAACCTGCCGAGTTCATGTATAAGTCAATGGGAGAAGGACCAATTTGGACATGTTAGTAGCCTTCCTGTCATTCGAGTTCTTTTTGAAGATAAAACTCAAACCAAGTTTAGTCGAATTCGATTCAAGTTTTTGAGTCGGTTAAATTTGTCTGAGTTTTAGATTTTTTTTGTTTTTAGTATTTGATTTTTTTTTTTTTATAAATAACCCCCCAGTCGAATTTCGAGTATATTCGAATTTAATAGATCTTTAAAAAACTCACTTGAATTCAAAATTTGACCTTTAATAAATGTGCCTCGCAGGGGCAGATTTATGTAGGGGACAGGAAGAATCCTTCCCCTGTTTGTCTTCCAGTGACATCATCCAGCCCAGTTGCATGCTGGATAGTGACCCGATTGGCTGGGAACCCCAGTGCATCCTGGGGAGAAAGGGTGTGCCTGACTTTGGAGCCAAAAGCACAGGGTCTCCCAGGAAGAGAGCTGAGAGAGCCAGCGTGAGTAGCTGTAAGACTGTGAGGTGCAGAGAAGAAGCTGCTGAATCTGGGGAGATTGAGCCCAGCCTGTCCCCTGCCAAGTTGCTGCAAACTCAGAAGGAGAAAGGTGCCACTAGTGAGACTGATTCTGCTGCAGAGCTGTGTGTGATCTCCAGTGTGAATTCCTCTGAGAGCACCCCGGTGAGTGAGCCACCCAAGGGAGGATACTGGCACGGATACAAGCGTGGGGCCCCATACTGAAGACAGCTGTTAACCCTTTACCTGCTACGAGAGAGCTGCTGCCAACATTCAAAAGGGAGAGGTACTTTTGGGGAATAAGGTAGCGTTACCTGGGGAGTAAGAGCTCTGGGGAAGGGACAATCATTTGAACTGTGTGATTATTAACCCCTTCAGGAGGATTGGGACTGTGATATCTACCAAGGACTGTGATATCTACCAAGGACTGTGTGAAGCAACAGTTAAGCACCTAATAGTGGTTTAGGGAGTGTCCCACGTGTCCCCAGTGTAGGAGTGCAGAGTGTATTAGTTGCCCAAGTGTTTACTTTTTGTTTATATAAAGTTTATATTGGTTCAAATTGCAAACTGTGTGTTTTATTATTCCTAGTGTAACCCCCTGAGGTGTCTTCCTCAGTGTTCACTAGGTGGAGGCACTGCGCTGTAATTCCCAGTTCCCAGTACTTTTCAATGCAAAAGGGACTCAGGGCCCCTGGATTGCCACGGGTAAGTGGTGATTTAAAGAGACAGTAACCAAATTAGTGTTACATTTACATATGGTCGAATATCGAGGGTTAATTAACCCTCGATATTCGACTGCCGAATGTAGATCCTTCGACTTCGAATATCGAAGTCGAAGGATTTACCGCAATTAGTTTGATCGAGTGAACGAACGAACGAAAAATCGATCGATCGAACGATTAAATCCTTCGAATCGAACAATTCGAAGAATCAATCGATCGAACGATTTTTCTACGACCAAAAAAACCTTAGAAAGCCTATGGGGACCTTCCCCATAGGCTAACATTGAAGTTCGGTAGGTTTTAGGTGGCGAAGTAGGGGGTCGAAGTTTTTTTTAAAGAGACAGTACTTCGACTATCAAATGGTCGAATATTCGAACAATTTTTAGTTCGAATCGTTCCAAGTAGCCAAAAAAAACCATTTGAAATTCAAAGTTTTTTTTATTCTATTCCTTCACTCGAGTAAGTAAATGTGCCCCTTAATGTGTAGCCTTACAGAGCATTTGCTTTTTTTAGATGGGGTCAGTGTCCTCTATTTGAAAACTGGAAAGAATCAGAAAAAGAAGGCCAATAATTAAAAAAACTTAAATAATGAAGACCAATTGAGAAGTTGGTTAAAATTTGCCATTCTATGACATACTTACAGTTAACTTAAAGGTGAACAACCCCTTTAACTTTCTATAAGCGTATAAATTCGTGGAAGGGAGTTTGGTCGGCTTTGTTTTCATAAAAAAAATTAGATTCATTTGAGTTTTAGTAGATAAGCTCCTAAAATTTTAACAGAGAGAATGTGTTATTTGCTATATATGATACCTAGTAATACTGCATTCCTTCTAGTTGTGCACTGTAAATGTTTATTGTTGTTTATTTATTGTTTCCTAACAGAGCACACAAACTCATCTTTTAAGATTATAAGATAGGAGGTGTCATCTTAAATAGTGAAAATGTTATTTTACAGCAAGAGCTGTTGTACGGTCTGGCAGATAGTTTCAAGAAAGGGTCAGATGTCAGGAGGGAAATAGATGATAGGCAGGATTTACTTGACAAGAGGGCTAACTTGCTATTCATGTGTCTTTATCAACCCGATCTACTTTGTAACTATTTAAAGGAAAAATATACCCAAAAAATGAATACTTAGTTTATATCAAAGGAAGTGGCATATTAAAGAATCTTAGCAAACTGGTATTTATATTTAAAGTAATATTGTCATTTTACATCTCTTGCCTTGAACCACCATTTTGTGATGGTCTGTATGCTGCCTCAGAGATCACCTGACCAGAAATACTTCAATTCTAACTGTAACAGGAAGAAGTGTGGAAGCAAAAGACACAACTCTGTCTGTTAATTGGATCATGTGACCTAACATATTGTTTGTTTGTATGCACAGTGAATCCTACAATCCCTGGAACGGCCCTTATTTTTCAAAATGGCAATTTTCTATTTATGATTACCCAATGGCACATACTACTAAAAAAGTATATTATTATGAAAGTGGTTTATTTACATGAAGCAGGGTTTTACACATGAGCAGTTTTATGCAATATCTTTTTTTGTTCGGGGGGGGGGGGTATCGTTTTCCTTTCATAAAAGCTTGTCAAAAATGTAAAGAACTGCTCCTTTGGCTGGGTTGACAAACAAGCGAATCTTTCCATGATATGTGTCCACATAAAGATGGGTGATATGGGCCCGATCTGATCATTTGGTCCTTGGGCTAATCGATTGTATCACAACGATGGGAATGCAGGCTATCATCAATCAGCCGATGCGATCCTTGCACCAATGGGATTTTTAAACCATGTCTGGTCGATATCTGGCTGATTGGCCCAGAAGGACAAGTCGTCTCCTTTTATCAACCTGTGTGTATAGCCACCTAATGATTACACTGGCTACTTCTTCTGCCTTTTGGAACAAATTAACTGTTTGGTTTCAGTTTTATATAGCTATTTAGTGTGCTGAGTGCTCAGAGCATAGTAACGCTGATCAAAAAGATGTAGAGGTAATTGCTGACAATGTTTCTCTGCAAAATATTTTTGTAAATAAGAAACTGTTTTAAATAGTTTTTCAAATAGCTCAGGAACAGAGTACTAAATAAATATTATCACATTATCAAGGTTCATCTATATTGACTTAAAGACGTGGATTATATAAAATGACCTTGACATAAACAGGGCACATTTTGTTACGTGTCAAAGTAATAACATAGGTTTGACATTCTGGTTTTGCCAGTTTTTGTGATTTCATCGCTTTGTAAAATTTACCTTTGAATGAAAAGTTTAATTTTGACGCAACTTCAGCATAATTGTGACTAATCTAGAATGTTAACACTGACTTCTGCATCTTAATCCTGCTAAAATAGTATGAATTCCTATGGAATGATTAAGATTTTTGACGGGCAGAATGAAGGAGGAATTCTGTCAAAGATGTATGAATTGCTGTCTAATGTTTTCAGTAACATTAGATTAAGGTTACTACATGTTGTAAAGTTGTAACTTTGACCCTTTAAAACAGGGCCCCAAAATAAAGAAAATAGTCTTCTGTGTTTATAATGAAGGACCAGGCTGTATTCATTTATTTTCACCTTAAACAGCTGAGTTATGCCTAAGAATGTGTACATGCCAACATATGCAGTCCTTATCGGTGCAGATTTTGATGCATTTGAAACAAATGTATTTGTGCTTTTTATACACAGTCTGTGTCTTTTACTTATTTGAAAGGGGAAATGAAAGAAATATATATTGTAAAGTTGCTTACAATTACACTTTTTTCATTATGCATAACCCCCCCACCAATAACTAAGTAGTACAGGTATGGGATTCGTTATCCAGAAACCTCCAAACAATACAATTTTTTTTAAAACAATTCTCTGTAATAAAAAAACAGAACGAAAAACTTGTGGAGCAGACACTCAAAATAAATGCATTCTTCCACCAGGCAGAAAAGAACAAGCAGAAAAAGTTTATGTCCAAATATGCAACCTCATGTGTTTGAATTACATAGACTGATAATAACAAAACAGTAGTTTGTACTTGATCCCAACTAAGATATAATTAATCCTTATTGGGTGCAAAACCAGCCTATTGAGTTTATTTAATGTTTGCATGATTTTCTAGTACACTTAATGTACACAGATCATAATTACGGAAAGATCTGTTATCTGGAACACCCCAGGTCTCGAGCATTCTGGATAACAGGTCCCATACCTGTACTTACGTTTCTGGGCTGAGTTCCATGAGCGTTCTCGGTCTTAAGGTATCACTTAAATGGAAAGATCACATACAGTATCTGGAAAACCCAGAACCAAAGCATTCTGGATAAAAGATCCCATACCTGTACTAGGCATTCTCAACAGTTCTGGTGCATGTTTATATCAATGAAAGGTTCACTTTACAGTTTCAAATTAGTATTTTGCTTGCAGAAAGATGTTTTAATGCTTTTTCTTTTTTTTTTTTTTATTGGCAGGTATTGTGGTACTTGGGATAAATCGACCACAGGCCAAAAATGCAATTAGTAAAAGTCTGGTTAAATCGGTAAGTGACTGATTCTTCTTTTCTACTCAAAATTCTTTGTGGTTAGTTGAGATATTTTTAAAAGGAAATGAAGAGTTGTAATATTTAATGTAATGTCGTATTTATTATATGCATTTCTGGTTGGTAACACTTTGAATATGACAGAATATAATAAGGATTTAATTAAATATACATTAGGATAACTTGTATCTCATGTCACATTACGGTCTGGTTATATAGGTCTGGGGTAAAAACCTTTTCTTAATCATTGCTTTTCATGTTTTTATATTGCATAGATGATGAAGATGATAGATTCTCTGAAGGGTAATAACAAAGTAAGGACAGTGGTTTTACGGAGTGAAGTTCCTGGAGTCTTTTGTGCAGGTAAAATGACAAACATATGAAGACTTTGTTAATGAACTTTGTTTTTGAAACTTCGCTTCACTATGCTAGAATAATGGATACTGCACAAATATAAGATAATACAACAATATGGGGTTGTATTATCAGCGTTAATTTTCAGGGCTGTTTTTATTCCTATGCATAGCTTCTCTATGTACACACTTTTATATCCCTGATTCCCCATTTATCTCCTTTGTATAATTTGTCAGAGAGACCTCCTTGCCTGTAACTGGGGCAACTCACCAACACAGTGTTCTGGTGAAGGCATGCTCCTATTGCACACATGGGGGGGTTATTAAAGGCCAGATTGAGTTGTTTTAGTGCCAAAAACTCAAATTTTTAGAGGAAAAAAAACCCCTAACCATAACCTGTCGAGGTCTTGTAGAAGTCAATGGCAGATGTCCTTTTTCTGCGCTGGGTTTTGTACGATAATCTGAAAAAATTGTGGGTTTTCAGCGTTAACTCAAAAAAAACGAGTTATTCAGGAGTCAAATCAGAAAAATTCATATTATTCGTTTTTCTTTTTTTTCTTGAGAATTTTCCAGAACCACATTTTTCAAGTTATTCTATTAACACATAAGGTACAATCGTGGATGGCAATTTGGTTGAGTTTGTTTTATTCAAATTATGAGAAAAATTTAATTTTTAGTAAATAACCCTCTTGCTGATCCAGACATGCACACAATGTCACAGTTATATTAGCCCTTAGATACACTAGCATCCCAGAAGCTTTGTGCTGGGTGTGATCAGGCACATATGACTACTTTTACCTTAGAATCTTAATATATTAACATATATAAACATATTTTGCTAGAGCTTTAGCTGTCTTTTTAATGTATAATGTGTTTGTTTTAGTTTGAGGCAAAATTTGCACAAGAGTCATGTTAGAAGCATTTGGTTTAAAAGGGATATCTTTTGTATATGTATTTTTATTGAAAAGCACAATTACGGGTAATGTGATAAAATGTCTAAAGTTTGCTCACAATTAGTAACCTTTAGCAGACAATCAGGTGTTTGTTTCCAATCAGCTGACCAGTAAATGCTACTTGCTGATTGGTTGCTGTTAGTTCCTAGAGTAGTAGCAACTTTAAGACCATTTATTACATTACCCCCATGTGTCACTGTGTAAATCCTACAAAAATCTGCACTCCTTCCATTTAAATCTCAGTAGTCTTCTCTGTAAGGGCTTCGCTGGGTTATTGTCTTGTTCGATGTGCTGGCACATTGTATGCCCTTTGTTTATGTAGTTTTTTTGCAAAACAAAGAAGTAAAACATGGGCGTAATGCAGAAATGGTTCTCTGTATATCATGCCTGGTCAGTGACAGGTGTAAAGTCTGTTTTGCTCTTGAGTTTAAACTGATATGCATCTCTTTTCCCCTTTGAATTAAACTAGTACCCACAAATTTTTGTGGTATTAGAGCTTTTTGAAACCACAATTAAACTCTATTTCTCTAAAATGACAAATGCCATGAAATTATTAAAAGATTTGAATAAAAAAAGTATGAACAAAAATAGCTGTTAAAAAAATTATAAACCAGAAATTTTAAATTTTAAAAAACAAACGAAAAATTCGTACAGTGATCTCCAAAAACTCTGAACTTCCATTGACTTTTATATGACCTCAACAGCTTTTACTTGCCGTACTATTATATTAGTAGATTTTATGTTTTTTACAGTTGATAAAGTATGAAAAAATCTTGGATTAAGTAACTATATGAAAAATTTGTTCGTACGATTTGGAGAAATGAACGTTCTACTAACTTTCAGAAATCTCTCCCCCCCCTCTAGAGTTAAATGACAGGCTTGTCTTGTGGACAGGGTCGGACTGGGGGGTGCGTATGTGTTATTCGGGCATTGGGCCCTTCTTCAGGCCATTCGCAGCAAGAAGATGAACCACAGGGTGCGGATCTGGTCCAGAGGGGCCCGCAAGAGCGGGGGCCCACCAGGTTTTTTCCCAGTGTACCGCCGGCCCAGTCCGACCCTGCTTGTGGACCTATTGTTGTATGGGGGTAATGCTTTTGGAAATAAATGCTTTTGATTAAAATATTCTTTCTCTAGCTTTTGCACCATAAGAGTTAAGCAGTGTGTAGATATTATTTTCTACTTTGTAGCATTTTAATGAATGTGGCCCCAGGATAAGTGTGAATCACCTTGTAAGTAACACTTAAATTATTTCGATAATCCTTTTTTTTGTAGTTGGTGCAATGTATAATTACAGCAAACATTACAATGCTCACAAACTTATAAAAATAGTGATTTGAGCAAAACATGGCATATGCAGTGCAATGACAGTGATAATTGCCACTTATCCCATATTGAACAAATGAATAATTAAATCAATCAAAAAGAATATAATTCATTCTGATACCTTTCTCATTAGTAGGCATATAATTAAATGGCTCTTATGGAATTGTAGTTATTTCCCTATACTTATGTTACTTGTGAGAATTTCTTTTACTAGACAAAAGGTGTTATAAATATGCATGTGAGTGTAATACACCAAACTGGATACCAAGATGTTCTTGGCATATGTTTGTTATGTTTGTGTTGTTCTACTGATTAATAAGGATGAGATCCTTCTGACTGCTATCAGCTGTCAGATTCCACTGTACTGGCTGTCTTGCTACAATCAAGTAATCCCTGTGTGTCTGACTCCCAGTAATGACCTGGGCTTTCTAATCATCAGACTGTCGCCTTATCTCATCTAACTGTCAATAGGATATCACCAGGCACTGAATTTTATGTTTTGGTCTGTGAGCATTCCCCATTCACTTATCTTATTTCTTTTGGTAGATTATTCTTTGAAATATGTGTGGATAATATATATATTTCTCTTCAAAAAAATGAATGGCCTAATTTACCACTACTACTAGTGCTGTGATCACTTATAGGAGCAAACTTGTTTCTATCAGCATGTAATAAAGTAGCACTTATTATGTTCATAATTAAATTTTACAATGAGCTAAAAGATGTCTTGCATAAAAAGAAGCATTAACTCAAGGGATGCAAACATAATTCTGTCTCTTTATAGGTCCCTGGTAAGGCCCCACCTTGAGTATGCAGTGCTTACGTCCATGGGCAGCATATTAAACGAACTAAACCCTAAAAAAAATTGGCTAAAAATATAATTTTTATATACTGAACTTATTGCACCAGCCTAAAGTTTCAGTTTTGCAATAGCAGCAATGATTCAGGATTTCAAACCTGTCACAGGAGGTCACCATCTTGGAAAGTGTCTGCAACACTCACATGCTCCGTAGGCTCTAGGCAGCTGTTGAGAAGCTAAACTTAGGGGTGGTTGCAAATTATCAAGCAGAAAATGAGGTTTGTCTGTAATATAAGATGATGCTACCGGGTAGATTATTAAATTCTGATGCTAATTTCACTGGTTTCTGTGCTGCCATATAGTAATTATCTGTATTAATTACTAATCAACATTATATTACAACATTTGTATTCTATGGGGGTTATTTAATAAAGTCCCAATGCCAAAGACCAAACAATTCGGGGCCGATTTACTAAGGGTCGAATATCGAGGGTTAATTAACCCTCGATATTCGACTAGGAACTAAAATCCTTCGACTTCGAATATCAAAAAAAGTTAGCCAAGCCTATGGGGATCTTCCCCATAGGCTAACATTGATTCGGTAGCTTTTAGATGGCGAACTAGGGAGTTGAAGTTTTTTTTAAAGAGACAGTACTTCGACTATCGAATGGTCGAATAGTCGAACGATTTTTACTTTGAATCCTTCGATAGTCGTAGTCGAAGGTCGAAGTAGCCCATTCGATGGTCGAAGTAGCCCAAAATCCTTCACTCGAAGTTAGTGAATCGGCCCCTTCTTGTTTTTTTACTATAAAATCCAAATTTTTAGTAAAAAGAACAAAAATTCAAATTTTTCAGGATTTATTATACATTGAGGATGGAAAAAGTCAGAATCTGAAAATCCGGTATCTCAGACCTGCCAAGGTTGCATATAAGTCAATGGGAGAAGTCCCGAAGAAAATATCTGAAGATTTCGTGGTTTTCATGTAAAAATCCGAAAAAGTGGAGTTTTCGTGCATAAAATCTTAAAAACAAATACGATCCGAATTTTCACAACCCGTGCAGATTTGGTCGGAGTAGTTTTCAGAAAATAATGGTGTAAATTTGAACTTTGATAAATGGGCCTTCCTGTGTACTGTATTGTGAGTAGGTCTCTAAGCTCCATAAATGACAGAAGCACAGAGCATGTGCAGTGAATCAGCAGAAAAGAAGATGGGGAGCTACTGGGACATCTTTGGAGACACAGATCTTCCCTGCTAAAGGGCTGTGGTTGCCCTGGGCTGGTACAGAAGTCCAAAACATAATGTACAAAATTTCTAGCTACTTCTTTAGTTAGGCTTTAGTTCTACTTTGAATAGCTGGAGAGAGTACAGAAACTGCAACTACACTGAGAGGGATGGAGGATTAAAACTATGAGGGTAGGCTTTCAAGGTTTTCACTGTTGGGGGTTTTTTTTTCTTGCGAGAGGACACAATTACTCTTTACAAGTACATATGAGGGCATTATAGACAAAGGTCATTCCTTTAGACTGGATATACAGAACATGTATTTGAAACAGGGTAGGTGGTTCTTAACAGTGAGGGCAGTGATGTTGTGGAATGCCCTGCTGGATGATGTTGTAATGGAAGTTTCTGTTAATTTAGACATTAAAATCTACGTCATAACAATCATGACAGAATCTCTTTAACAAGAATAATATCAAAAGCTGTTGTAAAACTATGTGTTTACATATCTGTTATGAGTGTATAGATAGGTTGGTATGTGTATACTATATATATATATATATATATATATATATATATATATATATATATATATATATATATATATATATATATATACACACACACACATACATACATACATACACAACTTGGTGTATATTTAAATGTCAGTGTGTGTGTGTATATATATATATATATATATATATATATATATATATATATATATATATATATATATATATATACACACACACAATCCAAACGGTTCAGCACACCACTGGAGCAATTGACCCAGGTGCTACCAATTGCAGCTGCATACAAAATCCAAAAAGGTAAGGTGCACACTGGGATCCTTTGTAGCTTTTTTAAAAAAGATACATTTTATTCAATACATGTTAAAAGGAGGTCAACGTTTCTGTCTGTTCATAAGATCTTGATAAAGGTCTTAGGAACAGACCGAAACGTTGACCTCCTTTTAACATGTATTGAATAAAATGTATCTTTTTTAAAAAAGCTACAAAGGATCCCAGTGTGCACCTTACCCTTTTGGATTTTATATATATATATATATATATATATATATATATATATATATATATATGGCTCACCTTTAAGTTAAATTCTGGTATGTTATAGAATGCCAGTTCTAAGCAACTTTCAAATAGGGGTTACCTCAAAGGTGAACAACCCGTTTAATTTATGTAATGTTTCAGTCAGGGGTATTTATTTGCTTTGCTATTCATTTGGTGGTTAAATATAGTAATATGGAAAAAACTATATCATGGTTAAGTAACCCGTAAAGTGAGGTGAAAATAAACTCATTGAAAGAAAGAAGTATATTTTTAAACATTGAAATATATTTGATAAAAAGTTGCTAAAATTTTCAGGGGCAAGCAAAGTTATATTGCAGCTTTTATGCAAGAATGAAAACATTTTGTTCTCGCTAGCTTAAGTCAAAACATGATTAGGTGCTTATTTCCAATGAATGACACACTTCACATATGCTTTGTTCACCTTTCCTGGTACAAGACCATGATTTCGACCCTGTCCTCACATAGCCCTAATTTAAGAGAATTCAAGGATTTCCTGCCTGGGAGTACTGCTTTCAACAATTCGAGCTCCTATACATGTTCAAGCAAAAAGGTCCTTAATCATACCACCTGAAAGGGAGGTTTGTAATATAGTTAGTTAGCAAAAAAATGTAAAGTATAAAGGCTGGAGTGACTGAATGTCTAACATAACAGAACAAAACACTACTTCCTGCTTTGCAGCTCTCTTTGTTTCCACTAATTGGTTACCAGGCAGTAACCAATCAGTGACTTGAGGGGGGGGGGTCATAACTGTTGCTTTTGAATTTGTGCTGAATGCTGAGGATCAATTGCATACTCACTGAACAGTTATGTCCCACGTTGCCCCCCTTCAAGACATCTGCTTACTCCAGCCTTTATAGATTACATTTTTGTCTAATTAACTATATTAGAGACAATTTTTATTTTACACAGTTTTTCTTTTACACCGAACTGTTCTTTTAAAGATACGCATGAGGAGCACTGTTGTATAGGAACAGTGACATATCTGTTTATATCAAGGCTGATGATATGCATGTAAGTCTGGGTCGGGCCATACCGGCTGGGCGCCCCAGGCAACCCGGCTGGAAGCTTCTTCCATGACAGCTCGAGTCACCAAGCATGTCCCCCTCCCGTCACATAAGCGCTTTCGCGCAAAGAGCAGGCACTTCAGACCAGACTAGGGCATGCAGCAGTTAGATGTATGCGCCAGACGCCCCCCCAAACTTTGCGCCCTAGGCACGTGCCTACTCTGCCTACTCCTAATACCAGCCCTGATGTAAATTGGACACTGCATTGTAAAATGTGGGAATACCTTTGATTTATGTAATCACTTAAAATTAGTCAGGTGGCTTAATTAAATAGTCATGAACACACAAAGGGCTAGTTTAAGGGCAGTGGCTGATGGAGAGATTTGTCGTCCCCGATTAATCTCCCAAAAATGCATAACCACTGGAAATAACTGAAATTGCTGGCGGTAAAACCAACATATTGTGAAGTCACCCAAAGTCGCCCCTAGAGGAAACTTCGGGCTACTTCACTATGTTGGTTTTACCACCAGCGATGTTATTTTCAGTGGAGATTTGTTGCATTTTCAGGAGATTTGTTGCCCGCAGTCGCGCATAAATAAACACAGGCAACAAATTGGTTGGTTACTGCCCTAAAGGGCTGTAACTATAAAGCAGGCATGTCCAAAGTCAGGCCCGGGGGCCAATTGCAGCCCCTTTTCAAGTTTACAACGGCCCTCAGCCTCCATCATGAAATTAATAATAATGTGGCCCCCCTACCACAATGTGAACAGGAATCGTGTAGCCGTAATATTTGGGCACATTAGTGAAATGATCTGCCACTTGGTCTATACTGCTGCCTGTGTGCTGAAGGTGTTAGCAAAAGACACGTACTGACACATAGTGACGTGCCGCTCTGACATACTTCTTTAGGGCTGAAGGTGTCAGTACAGTAAACTAAAGAAGTAAGTTAGAGTGACGCGTCACTACGTTCCAGTAGGTGTCTATTGCTAACACCTTCAGCACACAGGCAGCAGTATAGACCAAGTGGCAGATCATTTCAATAATATGCCCAAATATTACAGCTACGTGATTCCTTGTTTAAATGACTTAAATGATGTTAATGGTTCAAAGAATGTCAGGCTGAATGGTCGGCCCCCACACATTTTCACTTCACCAAATCTGGCCCTCATTGCAAAAAGTTTGGACCAGGGGCGTGACTACAGAGGAAGCAGACCCTGCGGCTGCAGGGGGGCCCAGGAGGTATAGGGGCCCCATGAGGCCCTAATTAATGAGCAATTTCAATATATATTGGTTAAAAAGGGCAACATGTGGTTATGTTGGGGGCCATAAAATGAATTTGCTGTGGGGCCCAGTAACATCTAGTTACGCCACTGGTTTGGACACCCCTGCTATAAAGGAAGCAAGTCTGGTAAGTCATATTTTTATGGGGCCGCTAACATTTTGCTGTGGACCCAGTAACTTCTAGTTATTTCACTGACTAGTTTTCTTTTTCATGCTATATCAAACTGGGCTCTGGTTCCCACTTCCCCAGATGACTTGGCACATCAAGTATGTTGACCCTGTCTGCTATTGAACTGCAGCTCCCAACATGCTATGACAGACAAAGACAAGCTTTGACATCCTTTTTAGAGCTACTTGTCGGATTGTAGGCATCGGCAGATTCCGCAGCATAATAATGGACAGGCACTGTTAAATCACCAGCTTCACTGATATTTTTTGTTGTAATATATAAAATAGGTGAGCCAGATGGTGTGGCTGGGAAACAGCTGGGAAAAGTGTGTAAAACAGAGCCCCTGAGGATAACAGGGTATTACGCAGCATGCTGTAATCTAAAATATTATGTATATTGTGCTGATGGCTGGATCCTGTATAGATTTTCTAGCATTTTCCAGGTACCTTGAGGCAGCATACACTGGCCTTATACTACTGCTTAATACAATGTTTATACAAAAAAGAGACTGAAACATATAGGTTTCATTCATACAAAACACAAAGACCTGAAGCATAATGTTACATTCTAGTGGTTTCACTGCACATTTTCCATAACATTCATCTCTTAAAGCTACTGTAGTGCTGTGGAAGACAGAGGTAGCAAAATCTCTTTCTTATAAAATATAGTGACACCCAGTGTTACTTCAAGCAGGTCTGTGCCTGTGTTTAATTTACAGCAGGGTTTCCACAAAACAAGGCACTTTGTGAGATTAGGACCAAACAAGTTACTGTAACAGCTGGCAGCATGCAATGTTTAACTTTACTTGCATATAGCAGTTTATGTGTGAACACATCTACACAAAAGAGTGGAGTTTTTGAAATCGTTTTCACTGTGTGATGAACTTGGATGTTTTTTTTTTACTATGTATCTTCTGCTAGTTTAGATTAATTATACTCTCCCACAGTTTGGGTTATCCTTACCTGATTTTTGAACTAGTAGTCAAGAAATTTGGAGCTTGTGATCCAGTTTGCAGATAGCCAGATCCACTGAACTTAACTTGGACAGGAGTGAAATAAAGACTGGAACCATATTCAGACACAAGATACTTCTCCCACACAACTGAAACACAACTTGGACTTATATAGATTATTCAGTATTTTCTTGCTGTACATAAATAATATAAAGTAATATAAAAGTTTAGGCTCTGTGATCTGGAATGATTAGGACCTGGGTTTTTCCAAAGCAGGAGCCTTTTTGTGATGTGAAGCATTAATCAGGAGTGATTCAGACCTGGGGTTTCCAGATAAGGAATCTTTCTATGATGTAAAGCATAATTTAGCAATTAATACATTTACTTTGCCACCAACAAATATATGCTTGCTTAGATAGGATCAATTACTATGTAATGTATATTATTACACATTTTATAGCTTTTACTATAAAGGGTTCTTTATAATAAATCTCACACCTTTCATAATAATAATCCAAGACTTGCCCTTGTTCCACTGCGGTGATATTAACTAACCCTGCATTATGCCTATTGAAACAGACTTCAGTGAAACCCATTGGGGGCAAATTTACTAAGTGCCGAAAATTCACCATTGACGGCTTCGCAGGTAGCGCAACACTTCGCCAGACGAAAATTCGCCCAGACAACGCTAATTCGCTAACATGCGAAGTTGCGTCCAGGGCGCCAAACGCTGGCAAAGTTGCGTTAGCATTTATTCGGCAAGCAGAGGGAAGTTGCACTAGCGTTGGCTAATTTGCATAAGGCGGGAAGTTAAAGTTGAATGCACATATATATGTTGCAGCAAACACATTACATTACACAAGGGAAGCTTAATAAAAGAAAATAGAGTTGTTATATTGCCCTACACATGAGCTCAGTGTATAGTTTATGTTCCATATGTTAGGAAATGTAGGGGGAAAGCCAGTTACCCCCAAAAATTTGTACGCTCTTTTGCAGCCTATCACCCTGAAAAAAGGAAAAGACGCCAGCGTTTTTTGGGACTTAGAAAAATTTTCAACTAAAGTCCTATTTACTCTATTGCACTTCACCTGGTCTGAGGTGGCGAAGGCAAGTCTGGCGCAAGAAGTAAAAGTTCAGTAAAATCCGCATCTTAGTGAATTTGCGTAGTTATCTCCTTTCGCCAGAGCTCAAATTTGCCTGCCGATTGAGTGCGAATTTTCGCCAACGTTAGTCACGTCGCCCTTTAGTAAATTTGCCTCATTGTCTCAACATGCTTGATATCCTTTCTCTTACTAGTAGGGCTCTCTGATCCTATTTTTTTTTTTCATTTCAGTTAGGGATGCACCGAATCCAGGATTCGGTTCGGGATTCGGCCTTTTTCAGCAGGGTTCGGATTCGGCTGAATCCTTGTGTCTGGCCGAACAGGATCCTAATTTGCATATGCAAATTGTGGGGAGGGCAGGATTTAACGTGACTTTTGTTACAAAACAAGGAAGTAAACCAATTTTTTCCCACTTTTCCCTTTCCCAATTCGGATTCGGGTTGGTATTCGGCTGAATCTTCCAAGATGGATTTGGGGATTCGGTCGAATCCAAAATAGCGGAATCCCCGAATCCATCTTGGAAGATTCGGCCGAATACCGAATCCGAATCATAATTTGCATATGCAAATTAGGGTCGGGAAAGGGAAAAGTGGAAAAAATTGGTTTACTTCCTTGTTTTGTAACAAAAGTCACGTGAAATCCCGCCCTCCCCACAATTTGCCTATGCAAATTAGAATTCGAATTCGGTTTGGCCAGGCACAAGGATTCGGCCGAATCCGAACGCTGCTGAAAAAGGCAGAATCTTGGCCGAATCCCGAACCGAATCTTGGATTCGGTGCATCCCTAATTTTTAGTAGCTTTAAAGGGGTGGTTCATATTTAAGGTAACGTTTATTATGTTATATAATGGCCAATTCTAAGCAACTTTTCAATTGGTTTTCATTATTTATTTTTTATAGTTATTTGCCTTTTTCTTCTGACTCTTTGCAGCTTTTCATATTAAAAGTTATCTCAAAGGTGAACAACCCCTTTAAGACATTTTGGAAACAGCACATACAAGAAAACCACCAGTGCCAAAGCATTCCAGATAATAGATTTCATAAATGTATGCAGTTATTTATTGTTCTAACATTTTACATTTGGGCAGGAATTTTTTTAAAAGCCTTTCATTTTGATTTGGTAAAGGCAGAACAATTTACCTACAATTTATAACAATTTGCAATGCCTTGTGAAATATAGTTTTTTTTTGTGCCCCTCATTTTGAAGACATTATAAGCTGCCCTTATGGCGAGCCTGCTTTGTAAGATGACTGGTTAATTAGGCCAGATGCCCTATATTGGTATTCTGTGACAAGCAACCTGATGTCGGGAAATTAGCATGCTTCATCTGTACCATACTCAAATTATTTTTGATGAGTTTGTCAGTTAACCATATGACAACATAATTTGACAAGTGGATTTTTTTTTAGTATGTGTCACTTGATACTGCATTTGCATTGATATATCACTTAGACACTCTCAAATTTAGAAAACTGGCATCAAGAGACACTTGCAAAAAAAAAAAAAAGAAGATAAACATGCTTTATTTTTGTAAATGGTGTTTCCATAAATATTATTTTGCCAAGAGGAGAGACAACGTTCTGTAAGATTGTTTAGGCTACTAGAAAGTTTGGCCGTGGAGTTGCTTTGTACGTTCGATAATTCTTTGTTGTTTCTAAGGGGCAAATTTACTTACCTCAGAAGTTGTGCAAGCTTCGCCGCACTTCGCCAGGGCGTCGCTAATTCACTAAAATCCAAAGTTGCGCTCAGGGAGGCGAAAGGTAGCGAAGTTGCACTAGCGTTAATTCGTCAAGCGTTAATTCGTCAAGCAAAGTGAAGTTACACTAGCGATGCCTAATTTGAATATGGCGGCAAGTTAAAGTACAATGGACGTATATGTAGCTGCAAATACATTACACTACACAAGCCTGGGAAAGCTTCATTAAATAAAATAGAGTTGTTATTTTGCCCTATACATGTGCCCACTGTATAGTTTAGGTGCCAAATGTTAGGAAATGTAAGGGGGTACCCCCCAAAAAAATTTACAATCATGTTGAGCCTATCACCCTTAAAAAACTAAGACGCCAGCGTTTTTTGGGACTTAGAAAAAATTTCAACTTTTTTTGAAGCAAGCCCTATCTACTCTATTGCACTTCGCCTAGTCTGAGGTGGCAAAGGCAAGTCTGGCGCAAGAGGTAACGTTCAGTAAAATCCGCAATTAGTGAATAAGCGTAGTTACGTCCCTTCTCCATGGCGCAACTTCGACTGGCGTAAGGGAGCGAAGTAGCGCTAGAGTAGGTCCACTTCGCTAGCAAATTTACGCCAGCACCCGTTAGTAAATCAGCAAAGTAACGAAATGTCATCACACTGGCGAATTTGCGCTAGCGTTAGCCACTTCACACTTTAGTGAATTTGCCCCTAAAGGTTTAAGGGCTAGTTTACAAACAAAATTACTGTTGTGCTGTGTTTATTGTCCACAATTCACCCTCCCCCTTGTTGCGTCCAGTACTGTCAGGTGCAATGCTGCATCTCCAGTGAGGTGTGCAAAGAAATACACCTGGATATCAGTTGGGTGGGCCAATTGACAGGCACCATACTTAGACTGAAGTTGCTGACTCAGTCTACAATGACTGGGCCATTATCCTCCAGTCTTTGTATATTTATCATAAATGGGGTTGTTCACCTTTGAGTTAACTCTTTGTATGTTGTAGAAGGTTGTATTCGGAGACAATTTGCAATTGATTTTCAATTTCTTTGCCTGAATGTTTTATTTTATTTTTTTAATTTGGTTCTTGTCATCTAATAGTCTTTTGTTTTTTTTCAACAAGACTTTTGTGAAGAACAGGTTAGGCCATTTTTATGCAGAGATACAGAAAGTTCACAAACTTTAAAGACTTGGTGTATTTGGTACTTTTTTTATTTGAACATGTCTAAATCTAATCTGTAATTGCAATAAATGTCACATTCAACCTCTGATTATGCTAAAGCCAACTAAAAGATATCCATAGTCAACGCCCTGTAAAAATGAGGCGCTGCTTATCTTACAGTCTGAAAGACTGCAACCATGGCAGGGGGGGGTTTCTTTATATACAGAGGGTCCTCGATGTTGTACTGATTTGTGCTGATTGAGCTTGTCAGAACGTGAAGTAGAATGTGACTTTACTTACATTTTCAGATTTAGCCCTGACTTTCAGAATTTATTATGCTACAAACCTGCAACAATTTCAAATATTCCAGCTAAAACCTGTCGAAAACATGTAGAAGTCAATGCCAATTCTCCACAACAACCGGAAGATCTTTCTTTGATTTGTAGTTTTAGATGTTTTTGTAGATCTTTGACACTGGCTTTTGTGCGACAATATGTAAAAGTCGCAGTTTACGTAGCTATTCCCGGTCATGTTTTTTCAGTTCGGTTCTTTTAATAAATTTTATGACATTCGTGGTTTAAGAGAAAGTGAGTTTAGTCATGGTTTCAAAAACCTCTAAAACCACTAAAATTGATCTTTAATTAATATGCCTCCACATGTGAACTACTTCATTTAAACAGTTGTTTTTTTTTTGCAATTAAACAGCATAAGAAGATTTTATTCTGTTGTTACTGATGTTTGAAATTAAACGAATGTTACTATTATTAATAATATGTATTTATAAAGCACCTACAAATTCCATTGGCTCTACCTTAATATTCCATCAAAAAAATGTTACTTCCACTTTAAACAGAAGAAGGCTAATTTCTCTGTTCATGCATTACAGACTGTGGAACTGTTAGATTGCACTTTTCTCAACTGCACATTATAATAATTGCTTGCACAAACTATTTCTTAAGTGATGTGTTTTTCCCTTATAAGGGAGAGCTTTAAGATCAATTAATTTACATTAGCTCTTAGATTGCCTTAACAATCAATAAGGGTCAAGCTAGATTTTTCTCTGTTCAACCCTCTCTCTTTTTTGCTTCAATCTGCAATTAGCCGCATTGCGTAAAACATCAGATTTTATGTACTGAAAAGGCATGAATGGGATTCGCTGTACAGAAATTAAATGACAGCATCTAGGTATGTGATGTTTATTGGGCAAACCTGTTTTTACACATAACCACACATTTTCTTAAAGGAATTGTGAGGATTACTCTCGGGGACGCCCACCTCGTCGGTCTTGCTCCTCTGATGCGCCGGTTCCTAAGGGCGCGTGTCGGCACGCCTCCTCTCAATATATAGTCACAGGTGCACAAAATTCAAAATGTTTAAAAGGTGCATTTGGGCTTGTGATCATTGCCCGTTATAGGATCTTGTTCCTGGTGCTTCTGTGCTGTTTTGCTGTCTGTTAATCTGATTCCCTGTTGTGACCCCTGCCTGCTTCTGACGATCCTGACCTCTGTATCCTGACCCTTGCCTGGTAACTGACTTTGCTTATACCGAATCCCTTCTGATTCATCTCCTGGTTTGACCCTTGCCTGCCTGGCTCCGTTTAAACTCTGCCTGCCCTGACCCGGGCCTGATCTGATTACGCTTTCTGTCTACGCCTTGTACCGTGACCTTCTGCCCAAAAGACTTTGCATTACCGTCGTGCCCCTTAGCTCGATCAGAACCCTTCGCTTTGCACCTCTCTTAATAAGACCTGGCGGCATCCGATTAGCTGAGGGCTCCTCCTGAGGTGAAAGGCGGCTGTTAAAGGCGGAAGCAAGAGCTGAGAACAGGGTGCTTAGCATCGGTTCTGAATTTAGGGTGCTGACAGGAATAGTAACACCAAAAAATTAAAGTGTTTTAAAGTAATGAAAATAGCATTTACTGTTGCTTATTTATATAAACAATAGTAGTGTTTCAGAAGCAAATACACCAGTTTTACCAGTGCAGGGCAACACTGCATTATATTTGTATTACTTTAAAACACTTTCGTTTTTTGATGTTACTGTTCCTTTAAGTAAATGGATTATATGAGGTTGATTAAATAGTAAATCCACATGCCAACAGCTTGGGAGGGTCATTTTTTCTGTCAGTATCTAATAAAAGGTTGAAAAGTTTGTTATAGTTCAAGTCATGAATAATCAAGTCCACTGCTCAAATATATATACATATATCCAACGCTACACCGGGGGATCACTTTATCAATCTCAAGTCCATGGTAACCAATCCTGATATGTAATTAATAATTTTTTGTATTTTAATTCAATGTGTTTAGTGGGTTAACACGTTAATTATATGGGTGGACCATATGGGGTTTGAATAACATGTGTACCAACGGGGAAGTGCAGTGACACGAAATGCATCAGATCTCATGGCGTTGTATTTTCAGTGTATCAAGATGTTTGAATAAAGAAAATTATTTTAGTTACAATCTGAGAACGAGCAATTTTTCTGAAGTGGACTCCAGAGTGCGCCGCCATAACGATTGATGTGTACATGAATAATCAAGTCACCTATCAGTTACTAAGCCTGTTTAGACTTTGCATATTTTACTACATTCCTCCAAAAAGGATGTTTGTATAATTGGTTTGCTAAGATGGGAGTGGAAAACTTGACTGGTCTGTGCAGTACAGTATCCTCAATCTAACTGAACAGCTATGGAATGAGTTGGAGTAAACCAGGCCTGATTGTCTAGCATAACCTCACTCATTTTCTTTAAAATCTGCTCATCCGCTCCCCCGCCCAGAAAATGCTGCAGAATATAGAATCGTTGTTCTGTGGAACTTAGGTACTTTTATCCACAGAATGTAGATTCTACGTTCTGTGGCTCTTAAAGTGTTAAAGGAGAATTCAACTTGTAATAAAAAAAGCCTCCCCACTACCCTGGGTAGACCCCTCTCCCTCCTACCCCCAGCCTACCTGCCCCCCCCCGTCAAATGCCCCTAATTTTTTACTCACCCCTCCGTGCAGATTCTGGCCTCGGAGTTCATGGACGCCATCATCTTTCTTTGGTGTTTTTCGGAAATTTTGGCGCATGCGCAGTTTGAGTGCATTTCTGGTCCCGAACCACTGCGCATGCGACGAAAGTTTCCGAAATTATTTTTTGAATGCGCAGTTGTTCGGAAACGGAAATTCACTCCCACTGCGCATGCACCAAAAATGCAGTGAAGACACGAAGATTACCAGAGAAGAAGAAGGTGGCTGCCATGAACTCCAAGGCCAGAATCTGCACAGAGGGATGAGTAAAAAATTAGAGGCATTTGCCAGGGGGCAGGTAGGCTTGGGGGAGGAGGGAGGGTTTTCTTTATAACAGGTTGAATTCTCCTTTAAACTGTTTTATTTCTCTGTTGACTTGTAAAATAAAGCAACTTCCAAAACTTCACTTGCGGCACACATTGTTATTTTTTTTCCAAAAACCTTAAATTGTTTCCAAAATTTCTTTTTAAAAGCACTAACTTTAAATCCAGCACTTTAGAAAAATTAGCATTCAAGGAAAATAAAATGCAAATACACAGGATAAGAGCATCAAGTCAATAATAGCTGAAAAGAGATTCCGCTCTAAATACCCTGAAAGTGTTTACAACTTGCAATAAATCATCGCTGTGACTAATATGACTGCCTAAACTTCTCAGCAGAACAGTGTACTGAAACTCTAATAAATCCCAAGTTATGTAAACTAAAGTGATATATGGTTCTCATTATAAAGTCTCCTGCTAAAATCTGCCTACGTGCAGTAAACTGGGGAATTCGTGATGCATATGTACTTATCAGAAAAACACATTTTTACTCGGTGGCAGTAGGTTCTTTTAGAAAGTATCTTGCTAGATAGGTGTGTGTTTGTATTGAAAGCCGGTGTGTAGAGTGAAGAGCTCGCTTCAGCTGTGTTGTTTACTTGCTCAGCCAAGGCTTGTTTTGCTTTATATCTATGCTCTACATTCCAGTTTTTCAGCAGCTCTTATAAAAATGTCCCTGTCAGTCAGTGTGTTGAAAAGAAAAATAGAAAAATTTGTATTAATGTACCCCGAATGCAAAGCATTCAGAAAGATAAGGGGTTTGTCTTCTAGTTTCTCTGTAGTGATGTTTCACAGAAGGGGAAGAAAGTTGCTGCTTTTGTTGAAGGCCTTGGCCTAAGGCATATTGTTTCATTTATTGTCTGATAATGTTCCAAGTGCATTGTTCATCCTTTTTCATTCTCGGTCTCGGACTTTTTGTTTTTAGTTTATTTTTTCTTAACTTGACGAAAAGGCAAGTTTGAAAGATCTTTCAGATCTTAGATGCATTACCCTATTTGCCCCTTCTCCAAATTTAAGGCAGAGATTTAATAATGTTTATTGTACTTGATTGACCCTTACAGAAGAATGAACTTTATAGCTCATATAAAAAGCTGATGTGAATTTATGCTCATCTGGAAGGCCGTCTCCCATAGACTCCATTTTATCCAAATAATCCAGATTTTTAAAAATGATTCCCCGTTTCTCTGTAATAATGAAACAGTAGCATATACTTGATCCCGACTAAGCTGCATGATTCCATATTGGTGGCAAAACCTGTTAGGTTTATTTAATGTATAAATGATTTTTATTAGACTTAAAGGGGTTGTTCACCTTCCAAACACTTTTTCAGTTGCGTTGTTTTCAGACTGTTCTCCAGAAATAAAGACTTTTTTCAGTTGCATTCCATTTTTTATTTTTTACCGTTTTTCAAAAATCTAAGTTTAAAGTTGAATGTTCCTGTCTCTGGTGTTTGAGTCTGGCAGCTCATTAATTCAGGTGCAGACTCTAAACTGTTACAATTTTTCAACATTTAGTTGATACATTTCTCAGCAGTATCTATGAAATATTAGCAGCTATTGTATTTATGCTAACCACCACCTTTAGGATAAGGACACACTGGAAGATTTGTCCCCTCGCGTTTTTAAAAAGCGTTTGCGGCGACAATTTGATCTTTTGTCTCAACATGCAACCAAATGAAAGATGCCAGCTACTATGTACACAGTGCGATTTGGAATTGTCTGTAGCTCCAAAACACACTGAGACTCTTTTTCGAGCGATTTGTCAGAAATAGCATGTACATAGAAAAGTACTGAAATCTCCTAGACGCGCACACACATACAGATAAGTAGCCGCAATAGTATTCAAATTCTTACGCGAGTGTAATGACGCATACACGTAAGGATGCCAATATAGGTCGAGGCGGGAACACCATTTTTTCAAACGCTTGAGGGAAGACGCTGAGACAACACGCAGAGAAAACACTCGGATGCTGGGTATATGAAGCACCACCTATAAAGGCAGGTACGTGATGTTACGCTGCGCCGTGTCGCCTGCGCCGATTATATACATATTCTATTTATACTAGTGTTTTTGCTATAGTTATTGCTGCATGAAGATTTCAGTTGATGTAGATTCATTCAAATATTCAAAGGGACACCTGGATATTAAATAGACTTATTGTCATATTATTATTACTAACTGGGCAATTGGCAGAGTCCCCCCCTCCTCCTATCAAAGACTATGCGGTTCAACTGCCATGGTATAGCTCCATCTGGGGACATAAAGTAATTAGCAAATTGATCTCTCACTCTTATCCCCCATGTAGGACCTCTAACAGGTGCCCAATCAATGTCTGGCATATCATCAGTCAGGGTGTTTTGGTAATTATAGCCATCCCAGAAGTCAAACAAAGTTGTGTAAGACACAACAGGCTTATTATAATGTCTACAAAATCTGGTTCCAGTTTTATAACAGTATGGAATGCACACCATTTGTTTGACAGAATACCAAAAGCACACTCCACCACTCCATCCATATTGTTTGCTCTTGATAATCTGTAGTTGAAAACCTGTTTATGAATGGCCCTTTGTGACCCTGGGTATGGCCTCATTATATTTTCAGTAAGGCCAAAGCCCAATCACCCACAAAAACATAAGACATACAAGGTGCAGCAGTCCCAGGCTATGGTTTCGGAGGAGGTAGTCGAAGTGCCCCTTCTGAGAGTCGGCGTCCCAATGATGAATTCCTGAAAGCACTAGCATCGCCGGTGCTTCCATAGGCTCCAACATCAATTAGAGAAAAGCAATAATTTGCATCGACAACAGCCAGAAGAATGATGGAAAAGTATTTTTTATAATTAAAGTATTTTGATCCATCATAATTCGGATGTGTTTTCCATCCAAGGCACCCAAACAATTAGGAAAATAGCGCATCCATGCATTTTCATCTGGGACTGGCATAACAAGTCTTTGCAGCTCAGACCACATAAACATGTTTCTCTAACAATTTTTCCAATAGTGGTTCGACCAATAAGGAATTGAAAATATAAAGAGGAAAACGACTGTCCAGTTGCTAAAAATCTAAAAGAAAAACAAAAGGTGTACTTAAAATATTAGTATGTATTATTGCTAAATGACCATATTATATACCTATGCATATATATCTAATTTTATACACCTATATATTTATATACACATTTAAATGTCCATATACCAGTCACATGCATATACCTACATATATATACCCATATGCCCCTACCAGTATACATAAATACATCAGAGATAAAGAGCCAGCATAATTCTAAAATGCCCAGATACATATATACATATATATATATCTATATATCTATATATCTATCTATATATCTATATATATATATATATATATATATATATATATATATATATATATATATATATATATACTTTTAATGCCCACATACCAGACACGTGCCCATACCAGTATACATACATCTATGTTCCAGAAAATAAAGGGCCTCTTTTATTCTAAAATGCCCACATTCATAAAAATAACACACACAAACCTTGGTGTTAGGCACAGTCGTTCCTCGGATCCCGCATCAATGTGTGGGCACGACACAGACCTGGCTTTAAAATGGTCAGCAGCTCATCAAAGCTTGATGTAGACATTCAAAAAAACTTTTGGAATTTTTCGGGATAACTGCGGGCGACAAATCTTCCAGTGTGTTCTTACCCTACATGAAACTCAGGGATTCTGCTCAGCAGGGACAAATATAAGAAATGTATCAAATTAATGTATCAATTTAGAGCAGGGATCCCCAACCTTTTCTACCTGTGAGCAACATTCAGATGTAAAAGAAGTTGGGGACCAACACAAGCATGAAAAATGGAGGTGCCAAATAATTGTTGTGACCATTTAGTAGCCTCCATGAAGACTGGCAGTCTACAGGGGCCTCTGTTTGGCAGCACACCTAGTTTTTATGCAACCAAAAGTTGCCTCTAAGCCTTAAAATCAAAAATAAGCACCTGCTTTGAGGCTGTGGGGAGCAACATCCAAGGGGTCGGAGGGCAGCATGTTGCTCACGAGCTACTGGTTGGGGGCAACTGGTTTAGAGGGTCGGCGACCCCCGCTCCCAGACCTGCTTTAGAAAGGTGAAAAATTAGATTTACACTTCAATATTAGAGGAACGGTCACACATAGAAAATAGAAAGTAACTGGAAAAAGTCTTTATTTCTGGTGAACTGTATGAAACCAACTGAAATGAAGAAGTGTTGGAAGGTGAACAATCCCTTTAAAGGAAACTATACCCCAAAATGAATACTTAAGCAACAGATAGTTTATATCATATTAAGTGGCATATTAAAGAATCTTAACAAACTGGAATATATTTATATTTAAGTAAATATTGCCCTTTTACATCTCTTGCCGTGATCCCCCATTTTTTGATGGTCTCTTTGCTGCCTCAGAAATCACCTGACCAGAAATACTGCATCTGTAACTGTAGCAGGAAGAAGTGTTGAAGCAAAAGACACAACTCTGTTAATTGGTTCATGTGACCTAAGCAGTATAGTTTGTTTGGTTTGTGTGCACAGTGAATCGTACGATCCCAGGGGGCGGCCCTTATTTTTTAAAATGGCAATTTTCTATTTATGATTACCCAATGGCACATGCTACTAGAAATGTATATTATTATGAAAATGGTTTGTTTACGTAAAGCAGGGTTTTACATATGAGCTGTTTTATTCAATTTCAATAATCATGTATTAAAAGTGTTTTTTTAAGTAGGGTTTTAGGAGTATCTATATATTCCCATCTAAAACACTGATCCCACCTAGTTTTGTATTTAGCTATGGCCAAACAGGTAGAGTTTTAACCCCACATAATACATTTAGAAAAAGTTTGAAAGGAAAACCTCATACAGATGGTAAGGCTTTTTACTTGAGTAAAACAGTAAATTGTCCATGAGTAATGTATTTTTTTAGCATAAAAAACATACATGCAATAGTTATGATGTTACAATAGAGAAAAATTTGGAATACTACTGAAACAATAACAAAACTGTCAGGAGCGAGATTACTAAAATAAATAGCACAGGCAATGTCATATGTTTTGCGTTTTTCATGTTGTGAATTACTGCTGTACTTTAAAATTAGAATGCACAAGAACTAATTTCCTTCAAGCAGTGATTTTCTTATAACAAGGAAAAAAGTACTTCTCACTTGAAGTAGATACAATTATTTCCACTCATTTAAAGGGACTTTTGCGTTGTTTTATTCCCTATTATACAATTAGAAGATGCACTAAAAGCTATCAATAGGAAAAAACACTTAAGCAAAAATCCCTGAAAAAGAGCATTTCTGCAAATAAGCTTGTATTATAGTAATTCACAGATGACCTACATTTGAAACAAATATCTCCTACTGGATGAACCAACGCCACCTCAAACTCATCCTAGCTAAAACAGAGTTCATGGGCTTACCACTCAACCTTAACCATTCTCCTCCTTTTACAATTACTAGTGATGGCATGTGCATTAACCCGGTTATTTGTGCCTGGGGGTTGTCTTTGACCAGTCCCATCTCCTTCTCAAATCATATTGACAATGCCTTTTTTCTTTGCAATATTGCAAATATTGCCAATATTCACCCCTTTGTTTAACAAGTGACTGCTAAAACACTAATCCATGCTATAAATATGTATTTATGTAGATGTCTAGCTATATATTTGTACACTCGAGTAAAGTCAGCCATCAGGCCTTGGCTCATGACTAAAAATGTTTGGCAGTATTTTGTAGTAGTGTTTAAATGTTACATACTAGCAGAAATATTAGATCATGGCTATCCCTGTCTGAAGAAGAAAATTATTCCTCTATTTATTGAATTAATTTACCACCTCACCCTTCCCCAAAATCCACATACAGATCCAAACTTTCATGCCTGGTATATCGCAGAAATTATTTCAAATCTTTTAAACAAGTCTGGAAACTATTTAAGAGATATCCACCATCTGGTGAATAAAATAAAGACGGAATGTTTTCCCATACTAATTCTTGTTTGGTGTTGCTCATGAGAATAAGAAGATCACCTTTTTTAGGACTTTCCACAAAAAAAGAAGTTGAGTTCAGAGGTGAGTCGAGGCCAATTTAAGCAGCAGATGAGATTTAATATAGATTAATCCTATGCATTTGGATATATAAATTGGTTTGCAAAATATAATCTTAAAGAAGGAGGTTTCCCTAATTTATTGGGGTATGTGCTGATATGTTTGGCACCCCCAATTAATTAAATTGCTAAATGTATCCCCTGTGCTGGCCCTCCTCTTCAAAAAATAAAATTCCACCAGCCTAGGGAACGTTTATAGCAGTGCCAAACTACCATCTTACCTGTACCAGTACTACCTAGATTTCAGTCTCACATATACTTGCACAGACTTGCACATCTATAGCATACAAACTATTTTCTGCTTTTTTCTGAAAAAAAGGATGATACAATTCTATGCCAGATTTTATGGATTTAGTATACAGCTATTTATTGTTGGATGTATTTCACTTTCAGGAGCTGATCTAAAAGAAAGAGCAAAAATGCACCCAAGTGAGGTTGGACCTTTTGTAACAAAAGCTCGAGCTCTTATGAATGAATTTGGTAAGTTGTCACTCATCCTGCATTAAAATGTGGTTACAGTAATTTATATATATATTAGAAAAATTTTCTAAGTCCCAAAGTGTACTCCATTGCACTTCGTCTGGTCTGAGCTGGCGAAGGCAAGTCTGGCGAAAGAGGTAACGTTCAGTAAAATCCGCATCTTTTTGTGAACTTGTGGAGTTACAGTACGTCCATTCGCCAGACCGAAAATTCGTCTGGCGTTAGAGTGCGAAGCAACGTTTATGTCTATCTCCTTCGCTATCGAAGTGGCGCTGGGCCCGTTAGTAAATCGGCAAAGTAATAAAATTACGTCACGCTGGCAAATCATCGCAAGTGCTAGTCCCTTCGCCCTTTAGTAAATGTGCCCCTTTGACTTACAGTAATTCGTCAGGTTTTAGGTAGCAAGTAGTCGAATTTGAATTCTTAAAGGGCCAAAGTATGATAAATTTCGAAAATCTAATTCAATTTTTTTTTTAAAAAAAACTAGACCTGTATAGCTTCATCCACCTGATGATAAAAATATTTTTGTATTTTATATTTTTATTTCTGTTTCAGTTTGCAGTGTATTTAAATATACTATATACAAATACTTTATACAGGTATAGGATCTGTAATAAGAATTTATTGGGACCTGGGGGATATGGAATATTTTCATAATTTGCATTACCATACCTTAAATCTGCTAAAAATAATTTAAACATTAAATAAACCCGATAGGATTGTGTTTTCGCCTATATGGATTCATGCTGCTTAGTAATCATCACGTACTAGGTAATTTTTATTATTACAGAGAAAAAGGAAATCGTCTTCTAAAAATGAGAATTATTTGCTTAAAATAATCTGTAGCTTTCTGATGATAGGAAAATTAAATGACACGTATTTCATGATGTGTTTGTCATGTGGTCCTGAACTTCCATTCATGTTTGCTTCACCAACAAAAGAAAGTAACTAACACTAAAGAAACTCAATTTATTGTTAAGGTGAAAATAGAATTTATCCATGTGTACTTCTAACATTAATAAGATAATGTATAAATTCAATTGAAATTCAAATTCAAATTTAATTTGTCACATACACAACATACAAAGTACGACATGTAGTGAAATGCTTGTTGCTGTGCAAAGCAAAGTAAAGTCCGACCATAAAATAAGAATTACAGTAGAAAGAAAAAGGAAAGAGTTACATAGTAGATAAAAAAAAAATTCTGACGTGTATTAGTGACGTATATTATTGTTAATATTAATGTGTTATTAAAGTGCATGTGCATTGATGTGAAATATATAAGAGAATCATTCACATTTCTTTACCTGACATAGAATAATTTTATATTGTTTGCAGCTCCAAAATATTACTGTTATTCTTTTGCAAAGTAAATGATCACTTATGGCCTCCTATTTGCTACATAGTGTTTCCTTGGAGTACTGGTATGGGACCTGTTATCCAGGATGCTCGAGACCTGTGGTTTTCCAGCTAACGAATATTTCCATAATTTGAATCTTCATATCTTAAGTCTACTAGAAAATCATGTAAACGTTAAATAAACCCAATAAGCTGGTTTTGATTCCAATAAGGATTATCTTAGTTGAGATCAAGTACAAGATACTGTTCTATTATTACGAGAAAAATACATCCGCTTTTTAAAATTTGGATTTTGGATAAAATGTAGTCTATGGGAGACATCCATTCCGTAACTCAGAGCTTTCTGGATAAATGGTTTCCGGATAACGGATTATCAAGTTATTACTTGTTTTAGTTAGCAGTGTTAGAATGCCACATCTCATTTTTGTTCAGCATGTGGGGTTTTTATAGCCATTCAGTTTGTCTCAGGAAAGTCATGAATTTCTAAACACAAAAGTCTCCATTTTTTCAGTTTTGATAGTGGATTTTATAGTATCTGATATGTTAGCAAAGTGTTCATAGAACCCAGGTAATCTGGCCTGGACCAACAGTTTTTGCAGTAGATAAAACATAATACAAAATGCAGAAGGCAAACCAAGAAATGTCATACAGTCTGTATCTTGCCATGTCAAGTAAATAATGTAACAATGCGAGAGGCATTTAAATAGAAAATTAATATTAAAATAGTATCTGAATCCCCATTTATCTATTTATTTAGGTTTCAATTAGTCATTAAAGATTATGGCAGTGAAAAAATCATACATATTCAATCACATACATTTCTTTTATAGGTTGTAGCACTGGAGGTCCCTTTATATAAGAGTTTTTCAGGCGCATATGATGATTAAGTCCTCCTTGTTGTAAGTTCCACTGCCTGGAGAGCAGCACAGTGACCTTGAGCATCTGTGCTTAACAAAGGTCATATGTGTAAGTACTGAGGAGACAGTAATAGTGTCAGCATTTCATTGTCTTAACAAAAATGTTTTTGCAGTTTTCTTGGAATTGCCACATCCCCTTATAACATGCTGCAATGTTATGACCTTTGAGTTGATTTAATGGCTGATTTTAAGAAAATTGATTATTTAGTTAGCCGGCGCAAGCTGAGACTTTCAAAAAACTAGTGCCTTATATGTGGGCAGTAAGTACGGGTCAATTTAGATCTGGGAGCCGTATCTTAGTTTGGGTAACTTTTAATAGGAAAGATGATTGTTTTATTTTTTGAATAATTGAATAATAATAAGAACTTTTTATTCAGCAGCTCTCCAGTTCGGAATTTCAGCAGGTGTCTAGTTGCTAAGGTCTAATTTACCCTGGTAACCAGGCGCTGGTTGAATGACAGACTGGAAGAAGAATGGGGGAGGGCCGGAACAGAAAGATAAATAATAAAAAGTAACAATAACATTGTAGCTTTTCGACCAGAAGCAGAAATAAGCCGGAGAATTGTTCTATTTATAGAAAAGATAGTGTGCAAACTGCAAGAAATGTACATAACTGGCCATTTTTTTCCACTTTGGACACTGCCTTCCTTTGTCCCTGAATTGATGCAGGAACCTGTGCTCTATCTTAGATCATAGAGACATATTGCAGTTAAGGGAGCTCCAAAACACTAATCAGTTGGCCCAAAAGGTTGCACGTAGTTTAACTAAAGTCTGATAAATTCTCAATGCGTCTTTTTCATATTTTAGTTTTTTGCTTTTCTTGATAGTTTCAACTTCACTATGTTACTCGTCTAACGCATGGATTTTGCAGCTCTTCTCTCTTATATTTATTCTGTCTCGCACATTTCTGTCATGCTCAGGGATAGATATCTTGCTTATTCAGTGTTGTAACACTTGTTACTAATAGAATAAAAATAGCTAATGAACCATATAACAACAAGCATTCAGCTGACATATTTCATAAGGAAAAAAAATGTCTGAAAGCGGGGAGGGTAGTCTGAACTGGGCAGAAATTCTAACTAGAAACAACAACTGAAGCAATAGAGTGGCTGATATAGGCATACGAGACCTGTTATCCAGAATGCTTCATGTAATTTGGATCTTCGTACCTTAAGTCTTCTAGAAAATCATGTAAACATTAAAGAAACCCAATAGGCTGGTTTTGCTTCCAATAATGATTAATTATATCTTAGTTTGGATCAAGTACTAGGTACTGTTTTATTATTACAAAGAAACATGAATTCATCAGTAATCAAATTTTGATTATTTGGATAAAATGGAGTCTATGGGAGATAACTGGTTTCTGGATAACGGATCACATACCAGTAGTTGGAAACTGGAGATCGGACTGGTTCGTTTATACATTGTATGTCAGATTGTGATGTTAGAATTTAAAATTGCATTTCATTGATTCTTCAAATTCTCACATGAATGCATATTTTCATCTCAAGTTTAATGAATATTTTATACAGACGATTTTCACAAAGTGACATGTTGCACATGACTAGGCACCCGTGCAGTAACCAATAGCAACAAATCAAAGCGTTTCTTTCATTATTCTACCTGCAGTAGACCAGTCAAAGAGAATTGGTTGCTATAGGTTACGGTTACTAGTATAATGTTGTCCAGTGTAAATGAGCCCCCAGTTTGCTTCATGTGTCTGAGAAGAGGCAACAATCAAAAAAGGAATAGTGTTTTCGCGAGACACACTCAGACAAACACATTGCATAAATTGGAATGTATTTGAATAATGCTTTCATGGGTATATATGTGGTTTGTTGTATCTGATATTACAGCATGCTATATATACTCTGCACGCAATGTCCTTTTGTGAACCGAAACAGAAATCACAACCCTTAGTTTTGTCCTGGGTTGAACAGTGATATTGCATTCAATTTTAGCTTTTTTTCTGTCTCCCCCTTGATATCTGTGACCACAAAAGAACCCTGAAGCTTATAATGCGTAAAACATGAGTGCGTATGTTTATTTACTTTGATATAGTAATGCAGTGCAGATGCAGCAGCCTTTCTGATTAATGTTGCCATTAGCAGCAGCTTGTTCCTTGGCAGGTTTTTATTATTATTTGTACACATACTGTTTGGTTGCCATGCTACATCATTCAAAATACCTTCAGTGGTTTGTGAAGGTAAATTATTCACTTTGTCATTTTCGTTGCATTAGAACACTGTAAAATTATTCAGCGTCCATATATTTTTTTCTCATCGCTTTTGCATTTTCATCTGAAATTTCACGCAGAATACTAACCAGAACCAGAAAAAATTCTGTCCATCCATTATATATATCCTTCACCCCCCCAAAAATGTAATTGATTTCATAACATTTCATCACACACTTTTAGAATAGTAAGAGCACAATGCTTATTGTATATTTGATTGCTGCCGACTTGTCCAGTAATTTGCTTTCATGGGCATTTTTGTGCAGATAATAATCTAAAATTCATTGTGTATAATATGCTTTATAATATGGATTGTTGAGCTAACACTTTGAGTATTATGTCATTCACAAATGCATATGTTTACCCATGTGTATAGGCCTGAATGTATTATTACATGTCTTGCTAGTCATTATCATAGGGAGGTTGCCACAGCGTTATCTTGCAGCCAAGCCAGTAGTACAGTGGTATGACAGTGGCAGTACATTGGCTTAGCAGTAATATCATCTTAACGTTGCTTATATAGAAACAGATAATGCACACATCTGCAGACAATTGTAATATATCTACATTCATATGAAAAAGTTTGGGAACCCCTCTTAATTCTTTGGAGTTTTGTTTATCATTGCATAGCAACTTCCTTTTAATATATAACATGCCTATGGAAAAAGTAGTATTTCAGCAGTGACATAAAATTTATTGGGTTAACAGAAAATATGTAATATGCATCATAACCAAATTAGACAGGTGCATAAATTTGGGCACCCCAACAGAGATATTACTCAATACTTAGTTGAGCCTCCTTTTGCAAATGTAACAGCCTCTAGACGCCTCCTATAGCCTTTGATGAGTGTCTGGATTCTGGATGGCTTTATTTTTGACCATTCGTCCATACAAAATCTCTCCAGTTTAGTTAAATTTGATGGCTGCCGAGCATGGACAGCCGGCTTCAAATCATCCCATAGATTTTCGATAAAATTCAAGTTGGGGGACTGTGACGTCCGTTCCAGAATATTGTACTTCTCCCGCTGAAAAAGTGTGTTTAGGGTCATTGTCATGTTGGAATATCCAACCTCTGCGTATCTTCAACTTCTACTTGAGCATTATCCTGAAGAATTTGTTGATATTGGGTTGAATTCATCCGACCCTCAACTTTAATAAGGGCCCAAGTCCCTGAACTAACCACACAGCCCCACAGCATGATGGAACCTCCACCAAATTTGACAGTAGGTAGCAGATGTTTTTCTTGGAATGAGGTGTTCTTCTTCCGCCATGCAAAGCGCTTTTTGTTATGGCCAAATAACTAAATTTTTTGTCTCATCAGTCCAAAGCACTTTGTTCCAAAATGACTGTGACTTGTCTAAATAAGCTTTTGCATACAACAAGTGACTCTGTTTGTGGCGTGAGTGCAGAAAGGGCTTTTTTCTCATCACCCTGTTATACAGATGTTCTTTGTGCAAATTGCACAGAATTGTAGAAAAATGTACAGATACACTATCTGCAGCAAGATGTTCTTGCAGGTCTTTGGAGGGGATCTTTGGGTTGACTGTAACCATTCTCACAATACTCCGCATATGCCATTTTTCTTGGCCTGCCAGACCTGGGTTTTACAGCAACTGTGCCTGTGGCCTTCCATTTCCTGATTACATTTCTTCCAGTTGAAACTGACAGTTTAAACCTCTTCTGTAGCCTTCCCCTAAACCATGATACTGAACAATCTTCGTTTGTTACTTTGAGGATCCCATGCTGTCACTCTTCAGAGGAGAGTCAAACAGAAACACAACTTGCAATTGGCCACCTTAAACACCTCATTATTAGACACACCTGCCTAAATTCAAGACTTAATGAGCTAATCCAACCAATTTGGTGTTGCCTGTAATCAGTATTGAGCATTTACATGCATTCAAATTAACAAAATTACAAGGGTACCCACATTTTTGTACAGCCAGTTTTTCACATTTGATTTAAGTTCATACAACTGAATACTGCTTCACTAAAAATCTTTGTTCAGAAAACACCCCAATACTCAATTGTTCATGGGAAATGAAAGACATACCTATATTATCTTTTTTGTTGAAAATGAATTATTATGCAAACTGAAAGGGGTTCCAAAACTTTTTGATATGACCGTATATTTGTACAAGAGCACAACCTTCCTGGATCTGTCTGCATAGAAGGGGAAATAAATGATGAAAAAAAAAATTCTGCTCCTCTATGCAAGAAATGTGAAGCTAGGACAGAGTTCACATTTCACATGACATTAACTAGAATTACACAGTCAAGCTGCACTGAATTCTCTAAGGTACAAACAAGGTTGATGTTCATGAGCAGTTCATTTAGAGCCCTGGCATGAGTCCAGCTGATACTTTGTGCTTCTTAGCCCCAAAGGACATTGCTTCTTAGCCCCCCAAATAACCTGACAGTGCATTTGTGGTTTTTAAAGGAAATTGGCCATATGCTTTCAAATTTAGGTAAAGTCTGAAGCATTCTGCACTACCTTACTCACACATAATTGTGCATTCCTCCAAGCCATGTTGTTTTATGTCAGACAGCGTCACACAACCAGAAAAAGAGGTTTACCAGAAAGTGGGGGCAAGCATGGTTTATAAAGGGACATGGGTATGTAATGGTGCTAACGGCTATGGAAAAAGAATAGTTTTTATGGGGATCATCAAAATAATGTGTAAATGACAGTAATTACACCACCACTTTTGTACTTTCATAGATCATACTTTTCTCTCATATAAAGAAGTTCTGTCATGCGTTATTACTGAACTAAACTGAACTGAAACTATCTGTAATAGGAAAAATTATTGAGATAGGAGGTCAACAGAAACAACTGCATATCTAAAATATGTAATGTTAGAAAAATTTACAGAGAAGTGATGATACATGTATGGGACCTGTTATACACAATGCTTGGGACTTGGAGTTTTTTTCGGATACAAGATCTTTCCACAATTTGGATCTTTATACCTTAAGACAGTGCTGTCCAACTTCTGTGGTACTGAGGGCTGGAATTGTTCTGGCCTACATGGTGGAGGGACGATAATGGAAGTGTTTACCACAAGAACTTTTAAGACCATGTCCACATTAACGGTGGCAGCACACAAAAAAACCAAATGACTGGTGCTCACTACAGGGATATCACTCAACACTGATATGTGAAAAATGTAAGTCATATTAAAACATACCCTTAATTCCATATGCCTTCTACTCCCCTGTGGATAATACAGCAGCCCCAGCACAAGATTAAACACCTTAGGGGCCCCTAACAAAATTTACAAATGCTAACAAACCCCTAGAATAAACCCTACCAGGCTTACACTCAACAGGTAGCATAGGGCAGGCAGGTAGGGATACCTATCAGGACCACTCTAAGATGAACAGTTCATACAGTACTACATACAGTGACACAATGCCGGTGCCCCTCCAGCAGTTTGTATGAGTTGAGTACAGGCAGGGGACAGTTAATACTATACTATTCTACAGGTTATGGGAGTGCACCAGCATAACAACATGGTGCTGAAGATTCTCCTACCATTCTATTCTACCCATGTGAAAATAAGAGCATAGCTGAAGATGTTTAAATGGTTGCTATTGCTATAGGTATGCAACAGCATACCTCCCAACTGTCCCGTTTTTAGAGGGACAGTCCCTCTTTTGACAGCTCAACCTGCAGTCCCTCATTTGTACTGGAAAGTCCCGTTTTTCTCTGCACTGAGAGCCCAGAACAGCCACAGCAGCTGATAAGTTACTTTTGTAACAATTTCAAGATAAGCAAATAAATAATTGTAACAATATAAGATAACAGGTCCCTTGGGAAATGTTAGACTCACAGCTTAAAGGGCAATTCACCTTCATCAGCAAAACTGTAATAACAAAAAAAAACAAAAACATAGAAATATGCACTGTGATGTTCCTTTCCTTATTGAGATCATGCGTGCAGGGAATTGTGGGGTTTGGAGGATGCAGTCTAAGGACAGCTGGCAGCCAGTCACACAGCTCAGCAAAGTAGTCAGAGAGATCAGCAGGAGACCAGGGGGCTTGGCTTAGGGAACTGTCAGAAACCATTAAAAATCATGAAAAGTCTGCATATTTTTTAAATGATGCATATTGCAAAGTTGCTTTAAATTATGTTTACTTTTCAAAAAGCTTAAGTTATGTTTTTTGTGGCGTTCCCCTTAAAGGAAAGCTTTGCATCATACTAAAATCTTGTTTCTGTGCATGAATGGGGGACCTTATACCCATGCCCACAAATATAGGCAGTGAGGAGGAAGGGGGAATGCGAGAAGGGCAATGAATCAAAGAAGACCAGAATGGAAATTGAAAGTAATTGCCTGTCCCTTGCCTGAAGCATAGATATGGGGACAGCTGAGATTTTTAAATACCTTTGTAATAGGTATGTATGGATGTTATTTTTTTTTTTAAATTCTTTATTTATATTTTTCCAGACAGACACGTAAACATCTTAGCTCTTGCTGTTGATTTTCTTACACAGCTTCATATAGAGAACAAAACATATCAATATAAAGAAAAGGAGAAAAGACAAAAAAAAATAATGTTTTTTTTATGCACAATTACATTTCTTATACAGCTCTTTTTGTCTGGGTGACAGATCCCCATTTAAATCTACTGCCAGAATTAAAAAAAATCAGGATATTACAGTTTGCAGTGTTTTACCTATAGTGAATTGTTGTCCTGTGATTCAGTTATAAAGAAGTGACACTGTCTAGAAAAGAGTGTAAAACAAATTTCCCAAAGAAGAATCATGACTCATAAAGGATATATGGTCCAGTGACTGCATGTCCCTCCAAATGCTTGTTATTGTTTAACAATCTAGGCAAGAAATGCTAATGTACATGTGCTTTCTGCATGAATTTCCCACCAGATACCATCTGCAATGTTTAAACATCATTCATCAGGAAATGTTGCAAAACCCTTAATAATATAAGTCAAATTATATTCAAGAACTTTGTGATGTTTTAATTCAATGCTAAGTTGACCCTTTAGCCACACCATAAATTTTATCATTTAAGGCAGTAATATGTTCCTGAAATTACTCTTAGTACAAATTTGATCTGGAAACATGCACTCGGGGAGGCCCATTTATTAAAGGTCGAATTGTAGTGTTATTAGAGAATTTTGAACCCATGATTAAACTCTAAACTCTAAAACCATGAATGCCACGAAAGTTCTTAAAAAATACGATTATAAAAAGTATGGGAAAAAACACTGAATGTTAGGATAAAAAATATGAACATCTCTAAAACCTCTAGAAATTCAAGTTTTTTCGTACAATTGCTAGCAAAACAAAAAATATGAACACCTCTAAAATTCCAAACGGTCTCATTGGATCAGGGTGGGGTAGGGGAGGCAGCAGAGAGGACTTTGCGGGTGGGGGGCCCCTGAGACTGCAGACCCGGTAGGCCCAGTCCAAAGAAGTTTTTTTTGGGGTACTTTGACCATTGAATAGGCTACTACGACCTTCGACTTGATTCGAACTAAAAATCGTTCGACTATTCGACCATTCGATAGTCAAAGTACTGTCTCTTTAAAAAAAATTTAGACTACCTACTTCGCCACTTTAAACCTACCGAGCTTCAATGTTAGCCTATGGGGACCTTTCCTATAAGGTTTCTAAGCTTTTTTTGATCGAAGGAAAATCCTTACATCAATGGATTAAGATCCTTCAAATCGTTCCATTTTTCCTTCGATCTTTCGATCAAGTATTTGAGGTAAATCCTTTGACTTAGATATTCGAAGTCGAAGGATTTTACTTTGAGGGTCGAATATCGCGGGTTAATTAACCCTCGATATTCAACCCTTAGTAAATGTGCCCCCTAGTGTCTGGTCACTTATATATAGACTTGTAACTGTATACTGCATTATGGTCCTGTAAGAAAACCTTACCATGGTGGTTTGGCCGGCTACCCCTAAGTTGTACGCGGCACGCACTTCCGTGTCTTGAAGGCGCAGAGACGCTGACGTGTGACGCCAAATTCAAATGTATATAAGGGGAAGTCTGGTTTGATAATATTGCCCGTTGTTAGGTTCTATTTAGAAAGTTCTTTGAGTATTCTATCTGATCTACCATGTTTTGACCCTTGCCTGCCTGCTTACTACTCTGACCTCTCCAATCCTGAACCTGCCTGTCTGTGACTACGCTGATCTCTCCAATCCTGATCCTTTGCCTGTTCTCCGACTTTTCTACATTCTCTGTTTGTGCTGGTCTGGCCTGCCTGTTCCTGGTGGTGTTCTTCCTTCTAGTATCCTGGTGAAATAATCGTGCCCCTTTGCTCGTCCAGAACCGTTAAGCTTAGCTCCTCTCTCAATTAAGACCTGGCGGTATCCGATTAGCCGAGGGCTCCTCCCGAGGTGAAAGGCGGCGGTTAAAGGCAGAAGTGAGAGCCAAGACCAGGGAGCTTAGCTTGGGTTCTGGATATAGGGAGCCGAACATGACAGGTCCCCTGCATCAAATAGTAAACCAATTTGCCAAGGATCATCAATAATCGCTAGGTCAGCTGACTCGCTGGATCAAATGGCAATCCATAACCAGTTCAATCCTGGTGGTTGGTGCAACCGATACCCAATGTGCGTTTCATGCTAGAATGGTGCTGGGCCATGTAGGTCAACTAATAGTTAACCAGATTTCACATTCAGGTAAACTCTGTAGAGTTCAGAAACTTCATGGACATGTGCCTTTTTCAACCTCTTGTTCCATGTATCGTACTATGTATTTATATAGCCATATCTTATGTAGCTTAGTGGGCACTGAGATATTTGTATACAGTTGTTATGGCACAGGCAATAGAGGGATACGGAAAGGCATTCTCCTAATTGGAAACCATGGAATATACCTAAACTGTAAGAGGATAGGTATAGTAACCGAGAAGAACAAGAGTACTCTAGCAGACAAAATTAAAATAAAGGGGGGAAATGTGGAAGCTTTCAGCAGTCCTGATGGGATGTTGAACATGGCTTAGACTGAAGGCTTTAGCAGAGGTTTAGATAGATCAGTCAAAAATGTAGAGTGTTTAAATTTAAATTATGTAAAACAGTATTATTTATGAATACAGTACAGACATTTCCTCTTTTATTATACAAAATCTATATTTGACTACCTCTTTTAATCCTATAAACTCAAGATCTTCTATAATTTTAGCACCTAGAAACAAAACCCACAATGCTTAATTGCAATGTAAATAAAAATTGTGCTGTAGCCTATGATGCTAACACCACAGCCACTTGATGGATGGATGTCTAATGCTGTAATAAATTGTCTGGCTTCAGGTAATACTATTTGCTCTCTGCATGTGGTTAAAGAAGTGGATGTGTCAGTAAAACTAATAAACATACTGTGTGACATGGTGTCACCTGTCAAAGCCAGTCAAAAATTCAGTCTACATTCAGCATTTTCCGCCATTCGATTAATAAGAACAGCATTTATGAATGCTATTCATCTGCGGGACAGATGCAGTCCTCCAAGGAATTTTTACAGTCCCTGATCCTGACCAAAGGGACATAGACTTATTTTTATAACATCATTATTCTAATATAATCCAGCTTGAATGCTAGTCCAAATGCGTGGGAAACGTTGGACACTATTACTTTATCAGCTATAAAATATATTGCGTTAGTATTACACCAGACCACAAGTCTCAGAGTTCAACCAATAGATAATGTTAAACATAAATACGTTTTAGGTAAAAATCAGCTTTATGTTTAATGTAAAATGCACTCTATTTCACTGTCTTTATGTGAGAGAAACTGAGCTTAACTTTGAATAGTGAGTAAACAATAAAGTGGAGCCAACTGGAGAATTGTAATAAAAAACAGCAGCATTTTCTATATTACATTTTTGTGTTCATATTACTTTAACAATCAAGAAAAGTCTCTATTGGATGTAGTACTTCATTTTATCTTTTATCTTTCTTTAGCAAGTGAAGGACAGATACACAAGGTTTTCTTAATAATATTATAAAATGTAATTTTCACCACGAGAACTGACATTGGATGACTATTGGTTAAGCAATTTTCTAGAGGAGTACGTCTCAATAGCTATCCACTGGCTTTCCTGCGGTCCCTCATTAGATACTAATGAATCTTAAAGGAGAACTAAACCCTAAAAATGAATGTGGCTTAAAATGCCATTTTTCATATACGGAACTTATTGCACCAGCCTAGAGTTTCATCTTCTCAATAGCAGCAATGATCCAAGACTTAAAACATGTCACTGGGAGTCAGCTTCTTGGAAAGTGTCTGTGACCCTCACATGCTCAGTGGGCTCTGAGCAGCTGTTGAGAAGCTAAGCTTAGGTTTCATCACGAATTTACAAGCAGAGAATGAGGTTGGCCTGTGCTATAAGCTGATGCTACAAGGCTGATTATTAAATTATGATAATTATTGCACTGGTTTCTGAGCTGTCGTAGTAATTATTTGTATTAATTAATAATCAGCCTTATAATGTGACATTTATATCCTATGTGTACTGTATATTGTGAGTGGGTCCCTAATTAAATGACAGCAGCACAGAGCATTGGAAGTAAATCAGCAGAAAAGAAGACGGGGAGCTGCTGGGGCATCTGTGGAGGTACAGATCTTTACTGCTAAAGGGCTGTGGTTGCCTTGGGCTGGTATAGAAGCCCAAAACATAATGTACAACATTTCTGCCCTATTTCTTTGTTAGACTTTAGTTCTACAGAGGACCGGATTGATTACTACGCTTTGAGACCTTTGCACTTTATTATGAGAGTGAGTACCTGTCTGAATCAAAATAATATACTGTAGGCAGATGCACTTTTACAACCACATACAGTTTATCTTATCAATATGCTTTATTATAAGACTATGTACTAAGAACTTCTTATGTTTCTGTGATAAAGTGAAATTATGTCTCTGCTTAAGTTTAAATGTTTTGGCTGCAATTTGTGTTACAGCTGAAAGATTTCTATGCTTCTATAATAGGCTTAGCATTTTTTCCAACTGACAGAACATGTAACCAGTTATGTAATTTTTTTTTTAATTACTTGAAACACAGCATTATGAATGCACACCATAATCCATTCTATTGAATAAGGATATTTGCTAATATTTATCCACCTAGCAACTGGCTTGTATACTGTACATTTGCCACCAGGCATTTGAGCTTAGCTCAGTAAAAACATAGTATTGTTCATAAACTTAAGTGGGAATGTGATATGTTTCGTTAGTTTGCAAACACCTTTGCGAACGTTAGCAACTACGATTTTCATTGTTTGTGTCCTTTTTAACCAATTTTAGATCTCAACATTTTTCGTGACAAAATATTTAACGAAACTCCAGGGCAGGTGTTAACGCTAACCTTTACTTAGGGATAATGAGTGAAATAATATTTGCCAGCGAATGATTTTAAATTGCGAGCAGCATTAAACATTCACAAAAACTCAATTTTAAACAACGTTTGCAATTGCATCCCTCCTTTAGAGTCAAATTAGAAGCAGTTAGTGGATGCAAAAAATTTATGCATATTACATGAACAGTGAATAAAAAAACACTTGTATTTTAAGCAGAACATGGCAGAATAGTCTCTATAATCTGAGTACATTTATGTCACCCACATCTTACTCCCTGTTTCAGACATATACAGTATAATAAGGGTTAAACACTACCTGGATATGTTAATGGAAACAAGCAACAGGACAAGTATAATATACCACCAGAAACACTAGGATTTTAGGTGGATAGATTCCACCCCACCAATCTACGTATCACTTGTCTGCTGCATTTAACCCACTGTTCACTATAACAATTTTATGGGACACATATAATACTATATACAAGTATTTGAACACTTATATGGTGTTTTTGTTATATATTATAAAATACTACTCTATATTACTTTTCTGTTTTTTTCCCTCCTCTAATCACTTTGAGGTATACAGCGATTTTTTTGAAACTTTTAATTTTTGGAGTTGGAATAGAGCCTGGTGTTCGCTGGATTGGGAACACACTGTGCTTGGGAGTTGTTTTGTATTTATTGGTTCCATTTTAAGATTACAGATTAGGAACAATTGACATTATTGTATTGATCTGAAATTTGAAAGTATTTCGTGATTAGACCCTAGGGGTTATTTACCTTACACAATGCAGTGTGTAAAATACAATTTGAGTGTTTCCTCCTATTATTTAAGCAGAGCTGTGGTTGCAAGGGGACATGTACCTGCTGCAGTTGCAGTTGATGCGTCATCGGACACAGTTGCACTTAAAATTTCAGAGCAAGTGCGGTTGGTGTCATTTCTAGCGTTCAACTTGAGAGTGACCCATGTTTCTTCTTTTGCAGCAACTGTGGGTTTGAGATTGATGCAGTCCCACTTTGGAAACCATGTAGCTACCACATACATCAGAGGTTGTGATAGCTCCAGGTTTCTCTTGTGTCAATAGGCTCAACTAAACAAAATTTAAAACATCGGCAGGCAGCGGCGCTGAGCGCAACTATGCGGAAGTTGAAGCACACGTTGACACAAATACCTTTAATGAATTGGACACAATTTAGCGCAGGCAGCTGAGCGTGACCTTGTTTGCACTCATAAGAGCCCTCTTGTTACTGGTATTGCTCAACATATTACCGTGGTTGTCTCATTGAATTGTTACTCTCAATTTTGCTACATAATTGTTTTTTTCCTACACCATAGTAGACACATGGTGCACATGGTAGCACATTCATCTTTCTTGCTTTTGTGATATGATTTAATAGGGTTTGGGTTTCAAAGGAGTTTGAATGAACCAATGGCTGATGATAGTCAATGTTGGCCATCTTCCAAATGTTTTGGGGGTTCTAAACAGATTTTGCTGTGGGGCCCAATAACTTCTTATTTTTGCCATTACGTTCAGGATGTATAAGATTATATGTATCTATATACAAAAGGGCTCTTCTACTAATGAAAGATACAGTTCAGAGTTCCAAATTGCATTTATACAGATACTAGTAATTACAAAGGTAATTTGGTCAGTAAATGCTCCCCTCCTATCTTGCTTCACAGCCTTGCTTCAAACTTCAGTCTTTGTGTGCATTTGTAAATATGTATGAAGTACAGGGTGCACAGTTGCAAGGCATTCACGGAGCTAATGCCTGCCTTGAGAAGGTTGTTTATTGCAATTATACACCAAACTGGAGCATTCACACTGGAAGACAGGATTGGCTTTCAGTGCACATGTTCCTGATCACCAGGGAGCCATGCAACGTAGTGATGTCCCCAAAGTCAATGGCTGCCAACTCCACTCTACATTTCACCACTTAGAGTTCAGACATAGGCATCCCACGGAGTTTTATAATTTGGCAGTGATGAAGTTGGGACAGGGGACCTTGTGCCTAACACTTAATAATGGAAGGTGGGATGTTTTAGTTCTACTTTTATATAGACAGAATAAAAAGACAGTTTGAAACCTATATACACAATAAAAGCATTTAAAGTTGCTCGAAATACTTCTGCTCACAATATACTAAAAAGCTAATTTTAAGGCAAAAATCCTTTTAAAAACATTATTCACATTAACCTCTAAGCTTATTGTATTTGTAAACATCTGAGTAAAACCCATAATAATAATAATAATAAAAACCTTGCATGTGGATTTCGATGCCATGTGACCAGTTCTGCTGATAGAAGCACTTTTTCACTTTATTGAGAATGTGGTTTGGATGCTATACTGGAGTTACTGACACTAAAAGAGAAAACATTTCCTGTTATTTCTGGTTGTATTGCATGTTTTTGTTTTTCTGCTTTTTAGTTTGGCTTAATCTCTGTAGTATATTCTTTGTGCCTTGAGTACTTTTATGTCTACAGCTATATAATTATGATCTCATAAATCATTGCTAGCAATCACTAATTCCCTGGATCAGGCATAAGCACATTTTGTGAAGAAATTCTGCTGGTTCAACCCCTTACCATAATGCTCAGATCAACCAGTGGCAATTGCTGTTGATTGTTGTGCACAAAGGTATGACTATCACATAAAAAAGGGCATAGGTTACAATTAATTACCAAAGGCATTTAGTATATAGAAAAAAATATTCACAGTTTTTTTTTAAAAAATGGCAATTTTAATCATATTTGCTAACAGAAATAATTTTGTCTGCTGATTGGGTTTAAATTGGTACAAGATAAATGGTCCTGCTGTGTGGACTGGACAGACTGCAGCAGCTAAATTCTGCTTCTTGTCCTGATTTAGGTTTAATGCATTGCATGATATTTTAATCATTGTGAAGATACCTATAGGACAGGTGAAGGAAGAAGAAAGATTGTACTGGGTATATATATATATATATATATATATATATATATATATATATATATATATGCATGTAGCAGTAGAAAAAGTGAAGCTTGTGGTCTGTGGTTACATCTATACCAATATCTAGATGTATATTTAGGGAAATATCAGATAGACCTGCATTTCCTGCCACCATTCTTTATGTGTGAAGATAACATCTTAATATCTATAAAAAAAGAATTACTAATACTAACGATTCCATGCAAGGTGTTAACATTGCTTCGTTTTTTTAAAAGCAAATCTCTGTTACTTGTTATAATTTTGGATCAGGATCCAGCTTACCATTGATTGTAGCATAGCAAAACAATCCTATTGGGTTTAAATGTTTTTAAGTAGACTTACATGTATGGGCTTATTTATAAAAAAAACTAATTACCGTATATACTCGAGTATAAGCCGATCCGAGTATAAGCCGAGGTACCTAATTTTACCTACGAAAACTGGGAAAACTTATTGACTCTAGTATAAGCCTAGACACAACTACAGCCCTGTCTCCCAGCAGCGCACATTCCGCCAAAGAGACCCCCCCAGCGATCAACCGGACTTCTTTGCAAAGTTGATGGTGACAGAGAATTGCCAAACAGATTACTGTGTGCATTGTCCCACTGTCCCACTACCATGTGCAGAGGGTGCTGTGTGATATTGCCATCACTGTTAATCCTTCAAATAACCAACAGAGGGCGCTGTGTGATATTGCCATCACTGTTAATCCTTCATATAACCAACAGAGGGCGCACTGTTATTCCTTCATATAACCAACAGAGGGTGCTGTGTGATATTGCAGTCACTGTTAATCTTTCATATAACCAACAGATGGTGCTGTGTGATATTGCAGTCACTGTTATTCTTTCATATAACCAACAGAGGGCGCACTGTTATTCTTTGACATAACCAACAGAGGGTGCTGTGTGATATTGCAGTCACTGTTATTCTTTGATATAACCAACAGATGGCGCTGTGTGATATTGCAGTCACTGTTATTCTTTCATATAACCAACAGAGGGCGCACTGTTATTCTTTGATATAACCAACAGATGGCGCTGTGTGATATTGCAGTCACTGTTATTCTTTCATATAACCAACAGAGGGCGCACTGTTATTCTTTCATATAACCAACAGAGGGCGCTGTGTGATATTGCAGTCACTGTTATTCTTTGATATAACCAACAGAGGGCGCACTGTTATTCTTTCATAAAACCAACAGAGGGCATTGTGGGATATTGCAGTCTCTCCCCAAGTGCACTGTTGGTATAGAAATGATTAAAAGTGACTGCAATCTCAGCTACTTGGGTCGGGTACCGCTGACCCCAGTATAAGCTGAGGTAGACTTTTTTAGCACATTTTGGATGCTGAAAAACTCGGCTTATACTCGGGTATATACGGTAGTGAGGTTTTAGAGTTTTTTTTATACTACCTCAAATTCGTGAGTTTATAAGTTCAAAATACGCAAACTTGTGAGTTTACAAGCTCATAAAAACTCGAGCTGGGGTCCAAATTACCCTAGCAACCATGCACTGATTTGAATAAGAGACTGGAATATTAAAAGCACAGGGACTGAACAGATAGACGATTAATAAAAATTAGCAATAACAATACATTTGTAGCCTTACAGAGCATTTTCTTTTTAGAAGGGAGTCAGCAACACCCATTTGAAAGCTGCAAATAACTATAAAAAAATAAATAATGAAAACAAATTGAAAAGTTGATTAGAATTGGTCATTCTAGAACAGGGATCCCCAACCTTTCCAACCCGTGAGCAACATTCAGAAGTAAAAGGAGTTGGGGAGCAACACTAGCATGAACAATATTCCTGGGTGCCAAATAAGTTCTGTTATTGGCCATTTAGTAGCCCCTATGTGGAATGTCAACCTACGTTAAGGCTCTGTTTGGCAGTACATCTGGTTTTTATGCAACCAAAACTTGCCTCCAAGCCTGGAATTCAAAAATAATCACCTGCTTTGAGGCCACTGGGAGCAACATCCAAGCGGTTGGAGAGCAACATGTTGCTCGCGAGCTACTGGTTGGGGATCACTGTTCTAGAACATGCTAAAAGTTTAACTTTAACTTTAAAGGTGAACCACCCCTTTAAGGTATGATCCAAATCATCCAGAAAACTGAAATGTGAGTATACAATTTTGTTGTAGTCTTCCATATTCAGCCAAATTCATAAATTACTGTTTTGTTACATTCCTAGTTCATGATTATTAAAATTATAACAAAATAAGAAATAAATCCACTTTAACACACTTAAAGGGCCAGTACCTATAAAATAAAAACTCCCCATACACATAGTAGTGGAGGTTGAATAAATACAAATGTCCTCCCAGACTACACCTATTTCATAGATCTTGGCTTTTCAAAACATATATTTTTCTGCTCAGAGACTGAACAGGCAAACAAATAAACAGATAAGCAGATAAATAAGTACGCTGAGAAGTACCTGTTTGCAAGTAGGGCAAACAGATAATTCTTATATCAACATGGATGAAGAGTGACTATTGAAGCCTTCATCTTAGCACAAACTTGAGAAAAATTTCTTCTTGCACTTATTTTTACATTGAGTTTACTGTTCATTTTTTCAGCTGGTTGATGGGGGTGGATAGTGTTTGAGAATGGGATGCAAGCTGTTTGTGGAATGACCATACGTATCCAGATGGATTGCATTTTTAGCTCCATAATAATGGTTTTTGTTGTTATAATTTTAAAGTCAAAAAGCAGCATCTTGTTTCAGTGTTTGCTAATATATTTTACATTTAAGATCTAGGTGATAACCATGTAAATTGTAACTTCTTTCATTTTCTAATTTGTGTGAAACAAATGGGGTCCAGATGAGACAGATAAGGTGTGATCTGTAAACATAAAAAAGGCATAATGAAGGAAAATGTAATTCTAAGCACCTTTCCAATATACATCAATGACATATTTTCAGTGTTTTAAACATTATTTATACAGGCATGGGATCTGTTATCTGGAAACTCATTATCCTCAAAGCTCCGAACTTCAGAAAGGCTGTTTCCCATAGACTCCATTTTATCCAAATAATTTTGAAAATAATTATCTTTTTCTCTGTAGTAATAAAATACTACATTGTAATTGATCCCAATTAATATGTAATTAATCCTTATTAGAAGCAACACCATTCGATTTTCTAGTAGAATTAATTACGGAAAGATCCGTTATCCGGAAAACCCCAAGTCCTGAGCATTCTGGATAACAGATCCTATACCTGTAATCAGAATTTTTGTTGAAAGAAATAAACATTTCACCTTTTGCTATTTTTTTATTTAACGCATTTATTGAGCACTGCACATCCTATGTTTTTGTACAGTAGAAAGGTATATAAATCAAACATGCGTTACATATTACATACAATGAGTGAGACACAGATTGTTTGAAGACCAAAATAAGTGGTTTTCTGAGTCTTGGATGACTCCAAATCCCACAATGCCTTGCATGTTCTTTAAAAAGACCTATCAAGAAGAATCACACAACTGTGTGAGAAATAGAGCCTTTGGCCTGAGTAGACCCTGTTGCTGTGACATTGTTTCATTGATACTTGCAAACCTGCTTGATGTTACATTTATTTTCATTCTGCAAAATGTTAAATTTGGGTTCACAACCCTTTTGACTAGAAGCTACAGGATTCCAGAATAATTAACATAAATATATCCTTCTTTTTCAAGCTAATCTTCCAATGCCAACCATTGCTGCCTTGGATGGAGTTGCATTAGGAGGAGGCCTAGAAATGGCACTGGCCTGTGACATCATAGTAGCAGGTAAGCATGTCATATAATTTTCATTTTGTATGTTTGTTTCTTTTTTCATGTCTATAGTAAGACTTAATGAGATCCATCTGTCCCTGTTGACATGTGTGTTTTTATTGTGGGATTTTTGCCATGAAAATCTGCCATGAAAAGTTAGGTCTGAAAACAAGGTTTCCTGTGGAGATATAAGCCAGATGTTACAGCCCAAATCAAACCAAAGCCTGACATGGTATTTTTGTAATAGTAAACACTTTTTCATGGACAAGAATGCATAAAATAGTGCCTGTATTGTTACTGCTTATTTTGATTTATGTGTTTTTGATACTGTTTAACATAATTATGGACTGACATTTTAATTTTATGGTGGTGGTGGTGAGGGGTTACTGACTATATGCATTTTGCCCATAAGTGTGGAGAAATTACCATGTGTATTTATGTGAATACATTTTTAAAGGACAGAGAAAGCCTTATTCACTGTAGGGTGCCAATATTTTATGCAATCCCCAGGAAATTATACTGTTAGTAATATTGCTTAGTTTTTGCAAAGCCGGTACTCTCTTGTAGCACCACACTACCATCATACCCTTCTTCCATAGAGATCTTTTGTGCCTTGGACTTGCACAATACTGTAAAGTCAAAATCATTATTTTGGGTATTTGGATCATAGTTTTGTCATGTCAGTATCCATGATTCCTCTTAACCTGTTTTTTTTTGGGTTTTTTTTTTAAATATGTTCTTCTGTTTTACATTTTTTTTGTCCATGTCCTTTAAGCCATTTGGATTATATAGTCATTATATTTAACTTTACTTAAGGTCAAAGGTATAGGTAATTTTTTTTTAAAATGGCTGTATACAGATGTATATTCCTTAGTTCAACAGGAGAAAAATAGACCTTATGGAGAAATATACATTCTACATATTCTTTTAATAATAAATTCCATAATTTCCTGTTTTTACCACAAAGCAGTGGCACAGAGGTGTTTTGCTTTTACACTTTCTACATTTCCTGTGATTGGCTGAGTGAAGGTGTCCATACATAGTCCTTTGGACTGATTCTGCAGTTTATCTCTCCTTGTATGATGCCCTTAGACTGGGCTAGCTGACATCTGGGCAAATATCTGTCAGATTTTGATTGACTGGTTTGATTTTCTTGCCGGTCGAGGACCAGTGTCTCATTGATATGGACCTCACCCCGACAGCCCCTATTCTGGTAGTTTTAATCCCCTCTTTTGACTCTAGGCGATTAGCCTAATATTGCCCACCATTGGCAGGCTCATCGGGGGAAAGATCTGCACATGTGACAACCGTGCCAAACGAGTGGATCTTATAATATTTGACCAACTGTAGCCTAAATAGTAATAATGGTCGTTGTGTAACCTTTCTTCTTTCACCCCTGTTTGTGCCTATGCTATAGAACAGGGGTCAGCAACCTTAACTATCAAAAGAGCCATTTTGCCCCCTCTTCCACTAAAGAAAAATAGTCTGGAGCCGCAAAACATAACACAACTTTTTTAAATTTTAACTGTTACAACAAACAGAAGTGCATTGTGTATGTGCAGGCCTACTTTTAAATAAGAATATATGGATAGCAGGGAGCACCAACCATCAGTTTAGATATTGTGGTGTGCAGGGTCATATAGTTTAGATATGAATAGAAGAACAGACAGAGATGACCCGTAACTTTGCACCACCCCACACAATATTTGATATTTGACAAGAGGTCTGTATACAAAAAATGATAAAACTTAACCTTTAATAGATTCCTTAAAAATGTCCAGAATTAAGTGCAAGATTAAAAATTGTTAGTGACAGGTTTGCAATTGACCAAGTGGCGGGTCCGTATCGGCTCAAAAATTGTTGTAGCCGTGGCGTTTGGGTGTAAGTCTAAGAGGTGGGGGATCAAAAAAAACCCGGTATATCCAGGTGAAACCACACCATATTAAACAACAAATTAAAGTACCGGAAAAAGACAAGGGGTGCCGGGAGGCCACTCAATCAAAGACAACAATTCTCTATTGGTCCTTTTGCCCACCTGGGTGTCCCTTCCCACCAAGAAAATGCACCAAAATGGTACACAAAATTCCAGATAAACTGGTTACAGGAGGTATGATTCAATAAGCGCCAGCATTTCACCCACCTGGGTGTCCCTCCCCACCAAGAGCATGCACCAAATGGTACACAAAATTCCAGATAAACTGGTTACAGAAAGTATGTTTCCATTAGCGTCCGCATCCAGTAATTAATCAAAATGGTTGTGTGACAAACACCAAAATGGTGAATGAAATTCCAGTTATCTGGTTAAATAGTTAGCTTAAATGTAGCATATAATCCCCGAGATCGATTCCCCACACCAACCCATTCACCCACTTTCAGCTGCCCACCCGTCCAGCATAAGAGAGGTCTTTTGTGCAAACCCTGCCTAACTAAATCTAAAAAGGCGCATTTTTAGATTTAGTTAGGCAGGGTTTGCACAAAAGACCTCTCTTATGCTGGACGGGTGGGCAGCTGAAAGTGGGTGAATGGGTTGGTGTGGGGAATCGATCTCGGGGATTATATGCTACATTTAAGCTAACTATTTAACCAGATAACTGGAATTTCATTCACCATTTTGGTGTTTGTCACACAACCATTTTGATTAATTACTGGATGCGGACGCTAATGGAAACATACTTTCTGTAACCAGTTTATCTGGAATTTTGTGTACCATTTGGTGCATGCTCTTGGTGGGGAGGGACACCCAGGTGGGTGAAATGCTGGCGCTTATTGAATCATACCTCCTGTAACCAGTTTATCTGGAATTTTGTGTACCATTTTGGTGCATTTTCTTGGTGGGAAGGGACACCCAGGTGGGCAAAAGGACCAATAGAGAATTGTTGTCTTTGATTGAGTGGCCTCCCGGCACCCCTTGTCTTTTTCCGGTACTTTAATTTGTTGTTTAATATGGTGTGGTTTCACCTGGATATACCGGGTTTTTTTTGATCCCCCACCTCTTAGACTTACACCCAAACGCCACGGCTACAACAATTTTTGAGCCGATACGGACCCGCCACTTGGTCAATTGCAAACCTGTCACTAACAATTTTTAATCTTGCACTTAATTCTGGACATTTTTAAGGAATCTATTAAAGGTTAAGTTTTATCATTTTTTGTATACAGACCTCTTGTCAAATATCAAATATTGTGTGGGGTGGTGCAAAGTTACGGGTCATCTCTGTCTGTTCTTCTATTCATATCTACTTTTAAATAAATTAAACACTTAGTAGCCCTATTAAATGCTAGTGTACTCATCTGTTTAATGTTGGGTTGCCACCTTTTCCGGAACAAAATACCGGCCTTCCTATATATTTATAATTTTTCCCTATTAATAACATTGGTAAAATACCAGCCAGGTGGCAACCCTAGTTTAATGGGGATTCTGTTTCTGAAGCTCCATGCCGATCTTCCCTCTCTTGTCTTGAATGTGTGAACTCGGTAAGGACCATGATGAATCATCTTGTTGAGGCTCGGTCTTGCCTGTCACTCCTAGGACATCTATACAGCCCTCGCAACTGAACTCAAGAAGCTGCCAGCAGGTGCGAGGGCTGTATAGACGACGTGACAGGCAAAGCCGCAAGACCGAGCCGCAGCAAGCAGGATGAAGAGCCGCATGAGGCTCTGGAGCCGCGGGTTGCCTACCCCTGCTATAGAAGATGCTTTTAATACAGCAGTGCCTCCTGGTTCCTGTACTCATCATGCTCAGCAGGTTCTCTAAAGATATCTTTACATATGAAAGATACATTTTATACATGTTCCAGTTAAAAGCCTGACAAAAATGTTTCATAACATTGCATGTAAAAAAAGAGACCATGGTTCTCAGCTGCTTGATGTGTCAAGCCCATTTGTTGACAGTAAAATTATATTTAAGGTGAATGTGCCAGTCATTTGTAATGGTCAGAGCTTTTGACCTGGGCAGTAAAAAGGCAGCTGGAGAATGTACAGATCTCAAATTATTTTTCCTCCCACAAAGCTGCACTTTATAAGACTCATTTTCCTTTCAGGCTTAGATTCTGCATATTCTTTCCTTACTGTTTTGCATACAATCCCATTTCCAAAAAAGATGGGACACTGTAAAATATAAATAAAAAGAGAATGGGATAACTTGCAAATCATTTTAACCATTTATTTATAATTGTAAATAGTATAAAGCATCATACCAAATGTTGAAACTGAGAATTATTGTTTTCTGAAAAGTATATGTTTATTTTGAATTGAATGCCAGAAACACATTTCAGTAGCTGCCATCAAATTCAAAATGAGCAGATATATTTCAGAAAACAATATCATTTCTGTTTTAAAACTTGATATGTTGTCTTTGTGCTATGCAACTACTCTAAATGATTTGCAAATCATCCCATTGTCTTGTTTGTATTTTACACAGTGTCCCAACTTTTTTGGAACCTGGGTTGTACATTATGACAATACATGATACATTTTGAAGTTACAAGGAAGGCTAACTTAGACTAATCGATGTTCTTATTGATGTGATTATTGCATATTTGCCTCTTATTTTTGGTAATTAGTAGAGTTACTCTCTGAGTGCAGAAGCTGCTCATCTGGAAATACCCGTGAACCCACTTCCTTTCCTTTTAAGAATGAAAGAATAAGATAAGAGATCCACCTGATAGAAATTGCGGAGGAGGAAGGGGAAAGAAAAACTAAAAGGGGAATGGGAGGAATACAAAATTTATATAGTACATGGCTGGGATGCCCAGCCTTGTGTCTATTTTGCCTTAAATGTTACACAGCAGTGGAAAATTACACTTCATTGCTTTACACTAAGAGATATCAGATACTGTTCTAATCTGATAAACAACACCTACTTCCTTTTAATCATTGTTTTAAAATCTGTGTGTTGTCGATGCTAGGCTGCAGTGATCTACTGGAAGATCACATAATTCCCTTTGGTTACCCCTTGGAATATAGGGTAACACAATACCAATATGAGGTTAACACAATTCACATTTTAATAATTGCAGAATTGGGCAAGGGTGTAATTTTTTAAGACTAAAGCTGGCCATAGATGTTGAGATTTTTAAAAGATCCGATCCTCATCCTGAGACCACGATTTTGGTATGATCGTGCGAATTGACCATCAACTAAAAAGACCAATTTGCCAGGAAAACAAAGGGGCGCTGCCTGCTTGGCCCTGCAAACATAGATAGATTGCACTGGGACAGACAAAGATTTTTTAACCTGGCCGATCAATTTTCTGACAGATGTTGGCCGAAAAATCGTAAGATGGTCGATCACTCGAATCCCACTAATAGAACGATAATTTTGATGGCTTGGTCAGACTTCGCTAAAATTGGTCGTTCAGCAAGAAGAATCGTCGCGTCTATGGGGAGCTTAAGCATTAATTTTGCCTTAACATACTATGTTTACATGATATACCTTTAAAATATTTTATATATTTAAGCAACAACTAGTGTGAAATAATTAATATGGGATATATTGAAAAATATGGTTCCACGCAGTCCAAGATTTGGTCGGAACTGCCCTTATCTCATAATAAGGTTACATATACAAGAAAGTCATACTTCTTATAGCTCCAGAAATATCTAGAACAGCAACCCGTCACCCACCACACCTACTTGTGCTTCAGTCTGGGTTTCCAGAAAGATCTGTGTGAGCAAATAAGCATGGTCTCCCTCAGCCTGGTCTGTGATCCACTAATTTGGGCCCCTTTCTGCTAGGGCAACACTGTGTCATGGCCTTGTGTCTTAAAAGGGATGAGTGGGCACAAATACTATGCATGCAGAGTTTATAAGTGAATGGGGGAAGAATATTGTTGTGACTGATTGAACAGTTATTCAAATAATCCCAAAACAGGGAACCAGAGCCAGTTTTCATCCCGAAGCCCATAGGCTCTAGGTAAACAAATGTATACACCATAATCCCTTATCTACTATATGGGTTTGGATAGTGTGTCCCCTTCCATAATAAGGGTTAAAACAAACTAGTAGCAGCTACGTGTCACAGCTACAAATTAGACAATTGTGTTAATTGGCTTTGCTAATACACTACGAGGCAGATTTATCAAAATGTGAGTTTAAAGCTTAATAAATAAAAACTCACCCACATTCTATTCATTCCTATGGAAATTTTAGAATAGTATTTAACAATGGGTGAAAGTTAGGACCATTTGATAAATACAATTCTAAAAATCCCATAGGAATGAATAGAATGTGGGTGAGTTTTTATTTATTAACCGCTAAACTCACATTTTGATAAATCTGCCCCGACATTTGGCTACAAAATGGCAATACTGAGAATTGCCTTTGCTAAAACACGTGTAGTGTTTTAGAAAAGCGAATTATCACAACTGTCTATTTTGTAGCCTTGACAAGTAGCTGTTACTAGTTGCTCTGTATGCCTTCACCCTTAGGGTAGTGGCACGTGGGGAGATTAGTCACCCAGCGGCAAATCTTCTCTACTGCAGGCGACTAATCTCCCTGAAATGCCTTACCGCCGGCAAGAATATGAGTCGCCGGTGGGATGGCATACGTATCACTTCGTTTTTCCGAAGTCACCAGAAGTTTCCTCATGAGGTGAATACGGAAAACAGAAGAGATCTATGTCTCCCGACAACAAGAATATGAATCGCCGGTGGGATTGCATGCGTATCTCTTCAGGGAGATTAGATGCTTGCAGTAGAGAAGATTTGTCGCTGGGCAACTAATCTCCTTGTGTGCCACCACCCTTAAAGGCTTGTACCTTGTGGTTTCCAGAGCTTATACCCATAGCAACCAATCAGCAGGTAGAATTTACTAGTCCCCTGTTAAAAGCACGTTGCTATGGGTTACTGCTACTGGGTGAACATAGTGCCTTTTATTACATATGGGGGTTAGTGTATAAAGGTGTTGTACTAAATTAGTGATTTAGCAGTGCCTTCCTGTGGTATTTCATTTCTCCATACCACCCATCTGTGGTGCCAATAGCATTTCCTTAGGGAATGTAACCATTCTTGCATCTGAGTGTAGTGTATTGTCATATGTTGAACTGCACAATTCAAGTGTTAAGTGTTAATTTAGCTTGGTTTCTCACGTGGGTCTGTACCTAGTAGGCCAGAGGAGTGAATAGCATCTCTGAAAGCAGACAAAAGCTCTTTTTAAGTAGTAGTAGTTACACCATGAAGGATAAAATACAGATTTTTTGCTATTTTCGAAATGTATGTATGGAGACTGGGGAATTGGAATGTCATGTTTTGAGCATCTAATGTATTGATTGCTTATTGCTCCTTTATTACAGCTTCTTCTACTAAAATGGGTTTGGTTGAAACTAAATTGGCAATTATCCCTGGCGCAGGTATGTTATTTATTTCTTGAAATGAATGCCTCTAAGTACACTCGAGTAGTCATCAGAATTGTATGTAGCTTTCCTCATTGTAAAGGCAACTATAGCTACAGCTACTTGTTGTACAATTATAAAAGTAAATGTGCATTTGTTTATATATTTAAATTGTGTTTACTGTTTCATAGGCAAAAATAGAGTTCATGATGCAGCACAATTCTTTGCACTTTTCAGCCAGTTGTAATGCTACTGAAAAACGCAGCAGGAAATTAATCTAAGAGATAACAAACTTACCAGTACGTTGGAATACTCGGCCACATTCAGCCCACACAGATTTCAATTATCTCAAGTTCTGCAAAGGCATGAAAACTTCTAATTAAAAATTTCTGAAGGTTGTAAAATAGTCTTTCACATAGCAGCAGTCTTGCAATTAAAGTAAACTGCAAAATGGAGTTGGTACTGCTAACGGCTAAATGAATAAGATAGAGGTGCAAGTTTTTAGGAAAAGGGGTGACTTAAGGCTTAATTAGAAAACAGACTGGGATAAAATGAAATGTATGCAGAACATATGGTACTGGAGTTCCGAATAAAATGCAAGGATACATGTACGTTTCTAATTTACTGTTATCTGTGGGCAAAAAAGAGCCAGATGGGGTAGATAAAATGAAAAACAAATTCACTGGGGTTACCAACATTAATTCACCCCTGTGAAATAAAGCTCTAACCCTTATATATAATAAAAGGCACAACGTTTGCCCAGGTGCATTAAGCTTTAGCAACCAATGAGATGCTTGCTTTTACATAGCTGAACTGTAAATGCTGCCTGCTGACTGCCTGCGATAAGTGATTACACCTGTAGCAAATTTTGCACCTTTTATTATGTTATGCCCTAGGATCTTTCCCTGGACCAATGTTTCACAAACTGGGACAATATTGATTGTGTGGTCAGTGTGCAGTACAGTTTTACAGATGACACATGAGACTTTCCAGCAACAGACTTGTTACATTAGGACTGTAAGGGGTGTAAATAAGATCTAGTGCACATTCATTTTAAAGGGCCTCCATATCTTCTAAATCTTTTGCTGAATTGTGCAAAGAAAATTACAATACTTGGGTTGATACAGTTTTATATCATCTTGGACCAGCCGAGACCAAATTTAGGCAGTTGTTCCTGCTCATGTCTCACCATTACTGACCAATTTCATCATCAAAGACATCAGACCCAAACCCCTTGATCCCCTGACTAGTATCAGTATCTTTAGCCTAATGTCAGAACACGTGTTTTCTCTCCTGGTGGAGAAAAGACAAATACCACCTGGTGTCTCTTAGACATGGCAGGGATGGCATCCATATGTCACTGCACATAGTCAAATTTTGGGCTCAAAATACCCCATGTGTGCAGAGGCAGGCAGATGAATTCAGTTAAATGAGTCTCAGGAGCTATCAGTTGGTATTGACGTTTCCTCCACCTGTGAAGAAAATACAAGGCTCCCCTGGCCCCCTGTACTACTATAGCTGCTTCTATAATCTCAGTTTCCTTCCATCTCCTCATTCCTTCTCTTAAGCTCTTAAGGCCCCCATACACGGGCCGATAAAAGCTGCCAACAGACCAAGTCGGCAGCTTATTAGCCCCTGTGTGGGGCCCTCCGACAGGCTTCCCAGATCGATATCTGTCTGAAAGTCGGGCAGATGTCGATCGGGCAGGATAAAAAATCCAGTCGGATCGCGCCTGCATCTGTTTGTTGATGCAGTCCCACGATCCGACCACCCATATCTCTTCCATTCTGATCCAATTGTTGGACCGAAGGGCCCACGATCGAATCAGCCCAATACTGGCCAACTCAGTGTGGGCATATCGGGGAGAGATCCGCTCATTTGGCAACATCGCCAAACGAGCGGATCTCCCTGTGAATGGCCGCCTTTAGTCTGTGGCCAATTACAAAACATAAATAAACTCAGTGCATGTCATAGATGGACATATTTCCTATAAAATCTGTTACATTCGGTAGGGCATTTGCAACCCACTGACAAATAATAATATATTAATTATGTTACATACATACTCCTATTCATTGACTCATCAGATTGCCTGAATTATAGCTACCCCTCAAGACTTTCATTTTCTGAGAGTTATTGTAACCACGTGACAGAAATAAAACACTTTATCTGGCCTCAGCTACTATAGAAGCTTCACTTAGTATATTTATTAAGATTACAAAAAATGGATGCAGATATGTGGAAAATGCTTATATTAATTTACTTTACTTTGTCTGTGTTCTGCCTTTTTTGTCTGTTCATTTTATTATCTGAATTGCTTACAGAAACGTGCACAGTTATATGTATATTATAAGTAGTAATAATTGCATTTTTATAATCTTGTCTTCATATGCAAATATCGTCTTTTGTCTCTTTTTAAAACCTGGCTCTATTTGTTCAACATATCATTCTGTTTAACTGGGATTTCAGCTAGCAGAATGTCAACAGCAGTTATGCAGACATGACACTAGTTATTAAGTGAGCCATAATTATAATGACTAATCCGTAATCTAAATTCACTTTCCATACTGATGTTTATAAAACAGTATAATATCTGCATAACCTGTATAGCACAGGCTAAAAGGGTGGTTTGGATGCCACTTATTTTACTGTGTATCTGTGCCTCTCTCAAATGAAGGAAATTGTGGTTTGGGTTTAGTGGCAGAGTGCAGCAGCCGGAACAGAACATTTATCATCATTCAAAAGCAGCATGCTTTCATGTTTGCTATCAAAATATTATACTTATTTTTATAATTTAAATGATATACAGTGAAAATGGGGTTACCAATAATTAATTTACAATAAAAGAAATTGGGGATATATCCGATTACTAACAATACATTTGGGTTATGTATAAATAAATATATTATATATAAATATATTTACAATAAAGGTATACTTCTTTTATAGTGGCCCATAACAACCAATCAACAGGTAGCATTTACTGGTCAGAGGTTTAAAATACACATCTGCTTAGTTGGGCTTACTAGGTGAGGGCAAGCTTTAGACCTATTTTCACTTTGTCATTTGGACCTTCATTTTAGGAACCATGGGTATTGCATGGGTTATTTATACCCCATTTATTTCTATAAAGGATAAGGTTAAAAACAGAGGCTAATCTTTCATACATTACAATACAGCAATGTACTCCATTGTTCTTGATTTTTCGAAGGTACATAATATTTGACATGCTAGGTGTAAACAATAGGAAAGCTTTGAAAATGGTCACGCTTCTGTTAATATTTTTAATGTAAAAAGGGTTGAAGGAAACTATAACAAAAATCGGATAGAAAAACAGTGCCAGGAAATACCACAAAATTATTTTATTCAGGGCTTAAGAGTATCGGATTAGATTTTTCCCACAATACACAACAGAATACACTGGGAATTAAAATATAAAAATGAGTCTTTCAGCATCAGGTCATGGTTTTGTTCTGTGAAATACTCCATTTAGCACGGTTATCGTTTGTTCTAAGCACAGTTGTATTTACTCAGCTACTGTTTTAATGTATTTCAGACTTAACCACAACTGTATTATATTTCAGATTGACTGATTTGTAATAGTCTATGGGGTATTATTTCACATTTGGATTTTTTAGTTTGTAAGCTTATAAATTCACCAAGTTCTTCTTTTACACATAGTGGGGTGAATAGCCACTATATTGAGGGGTATATGTATTAACAATGGAGACAAACATCACCAAATCAGACCTTTGCTTTAGTTTTATAACTTGTAGATAGGTGACTATTTTTTCTGTGTGAAAAAAAAAGCTCCCCCACTATCTATCTATATAGATATTTATAATGTCATTGCAATACTTGGCCCTTTTTTTTATTAAATTAATGTTAAAGGGTTTGAAGCAGGCGCCTTTCTTGTGGACCCCCTACACTTGCTAAGCATGATGGGAGTTACAATTCATGAAAAGGACTAGACTCACTTGACACCCTTAGGCTCTAAAATTTACAGTTAAACTGACATGAAAGAGAAGTAATAAGAATTTAGAATCCTTGCCATAGATATGGAATTGTTCATAGTGACCTGTCATATGCAGTTCTATAAAAAGGCATTATGGGTATATTTTAGATATGCATAGCAATTAGCTGACTGCAATGAATAGCAGTTGGTTACCAGAGATGAGGTAAGAGGATTGGGTTGGCACATAAGTTTCACCACATAAGATAATTTTAATGTTGGCCGCCTTTGCTATTTTGGTGCCTCTGACTGGCTTTGAGAATTATGTAGACAGCTGTCATGCAACCATTGCCCTCAGATCATAAATCGATCATCAGCATTATCAACCTCTACAGGCATTTTAAGAATAAATATATGCTTAATAAATCTCAGAATGTTACTTATATCCCGTGGCTGTGTTTTCTATCCTGCAATAGAATGACTACATAATTCAAAATACATGGCATTACAGTGAGTTCTTTGCTACTGGTTTGGATGCAATATTTGTTATGTGTATGGAAAGCATATGATGTATAACGTATATTCTAAAAAATCAAGGATTCTATATCCTTATTCGGTGCAGTGCAGTCTGAATGTTGTATCTTGTGTGCTGTGTTTTAGATCAAAAGTGAGAACAATGCAAATGATCTTTCTCATAGAAATATTTAAAAGACAGTGAATGCCTTCAGCGTGTACCAGTTATAATTCAGATGTACATTCTGAAATATATTGTAGCCCCATAACAGTAATGATATTGTGCCCCAAATTTGCTGCCTGTAAATTTCTGAATGGAGCTAACAGACTGCAGCTACAGCTCAAAAGCTGTAGAGCTGATGTATGTTTCTAATGTTAACCAGTTAGAACAGGTTGCAACACCCATGAGCAACATTCAGATTTAAAAAGAGTTGGGGAGCAACACAAGCAGGGAAACCGTTCCTGGGCGGTGCCAAATAAGGGTTGTGATTGGCTATTGGTAGCCCCTATGGGGACTCTTCATCTACATGAGGCTCTATTTGACAGTACACCTGGTTTTTATGCAACCAAAACTTGCCTCTGGAATTAAAAAAGAATCACCTGCTTTGAGGCCACTGAGAGCAATATCCAAGGGGTTGGAGAGCAACATGTTGCTCACGAGCTACTGGTTGGGGATCACTGAGTTAGAATATTCCTCATATTTCTTTGTGCTTGCAATATTATACTGTATCAGGTTGTTCAACATATAGTACATACAAACATTCCCATGTACCCATGGCTTCCTGTTCCTTCTGTATTGCTCTATCCTCAGTTCATGATTACCGGCAGAACAGAAAGTAAAGCCCTAAGCAAAGGTGCAGGGACCTTAGGCAAAATATTGGCTCTTCCCTTATCTGTATTGTCAGATGCTGGGGGTTTGGAGATTGACCCGAGGAGTAGACAGCTGTGATTAGATTTGATACAGACTTTGAAAAATGGATTTCCATAGCAGTGAAATAAGTAAACAGAAAGTAAGATTTATATTTCTATGCTTACTTGGAAGTCTATTTCTACATGTGAACATTACTGTTTTTTCAGACAAAAATAACTAACATTCAGTGGCAGTAAATCATATGATACCAAACACGTTGCAAATTCTGGCATTCTGTATTCCTCTGAGCCTACAGAGAAGACTCACTGTGGAAAAAAACCTCTTAAATACACTGCAAAATTATGTTCTTACTTTTGGATTTGAAATGTTGTTTTTAAATATGAAGCTATTCTTAAAATCTGGTCCCTTATGGATACTTATTTGTTTCCCACCCTAATGAAACTAGGCCACAGTTTTTGGGCAGGCATCCAAGACTTAAGATTTATTTGAGACTCGCTGCCTTGTCTAGAAATAGTGATGCAATGTCAGCAAGGGCCCTTTTCATTTCACAAACATATTTTCCATTGCCCTGGAATTAATGTTTTCACTGACCTTGTAACAACTGCAATCCGTCACTGGTGTACAGAAGCAGAGAGAGTGTCTGGAAATGGTCACAGTCACCCTGCTCAGTGATTAGTTACAAGACTTCACAGTGCCATTTTTTTGTTTTGTCCATACTTGAGGTGGCACTTGGCAGTTTGTGGGAAATATCTAGCTACTTAAACACACACATAAAAAGAGTTAAATGTCATAGAAAATAGCTTTGTTAAAGCACGGCATATAAGCTCAGGAGGACAGAGTGCAATGTGTATTAATTAAAATAAAAATTAATGCAAAAACATGGTAATCACACCATCACATGTTTACACACCATCACATGTTTATATACTCTATGGGGCAGATTTACTTGAGGGCGAAGTGGCCTCTTCTGTTACTTACATAATATTTTTTAGTAGAAAAAGCTTCTAAGTCCAAAAAATGCTGGCGTCTTTTTTCAGAGTGATAGGCTGCAAAAGCCCTTAAACATTTTTTTGGGTAACCGGGTTCCCCCATACATTTTCTAACATATGGAACATTAACTATACAGTGGGCTCATGTGTAGGGCATTATAATAACTCTATGTTCTTATTATTAAGGTTCCCTGGACTTGTGAAATGTAATGTATTTGCTGCAACATATACGTCCATTCAACTTTAAATTTCCCGCCGTATACAAATTAACCTGAGCGCAAGACCTCTAGCGAATTTGTGCTAGGCAGAAATGAACACTAGCGCATCTAAGCTTTCAATTGCTCGCATTGCCAAAATAACGCTAGCGAAACGTCGCCAGCTTTCAATGACCATGATGTAGCTCCTCATTACAGTGAACGCTGTCTGAGCGAATTTTCGCCTGGCGAAGTGTAGCAATGGGTGCGAAGCTTTCGTTGCCGAATTTTCAGCCTCAAGTGAATCTGCCCCATGTGATAAGTATTGCCTAGAAAATTCAGCCAGAGTGTTGTTATTATCATATATTAGAAAGTTCTAACATATTCAGCAACTACAAAAATTGTGACTGGTACCCTTAAACAAGAACAGGGAAATTTCAACCAAGTCCTTGTATGCCACAGATACAAATTCAAATGAAGAAATATGTAAGAAAAACAAGGAATGACATGTGAGGCAGATTCATTTAGCAAAAGAATGTTTATTACTCACACAACATGTTTTGAGCCTACTGGCTCTTTGTCAAGTGCACATGATACAGTAAAGTAAAACAGGAAGTGACATCAGAATAAACCTCTCCCTTTGAGTCCCAGTCTTCCTGAGTGCAACCAATTAATTATTCAGTGTTCAATAAAGTCCATATATTGCAATACAAATCCAAAATGTTCATCATAAAGTCCACCAAAGAGAATGTCAACATACAAGTGATGAAGCTGAAAATATTCAGCAGCACTGTACAATAAATACAGTAGGTGTATATATTTAACATACAGATTATATAACAAAATACAACTGATAACCAATACAAGAGGTAAAGATAGCCCTGCCCAAAACAGTTTGCCAAGCATGTACAATAGAAAAGAAATAGAACCTTTATAATAAAGAAAAGAAAAATATTGACCCTGACCATCTTAATTTTTTAAAAAAACCCTATTTTAGCACCAAAATATTTTTAATAATTTTTATTTTGATGATATGTTTTATGCATTTATAATGTCATGGAACTCCTTGGGCACTACTAATATTCTTATATTTTACATTAGGGATATATTGGTTTCTGTATATAAAGAATTTGTATTCCTTAGTCATGATATTTCTTGTCTTTTATGAGGTTCCCACAGAGTATATTAATACCTGTAAATGAAATTGAGAATTTGGCATATTGGTCATAAGAAAGGTGAATAGTTACTGGCAGCACTGAGCTTCATAAGTAAAAATGTATTGGCGGCTGCTTAATTCAGGCACTGTTTCATATATTTCAAAATGTATTTGACCTATATTACTGCTTTATATATATATAAAATATTTTTATGCCAGTTTCTAAAATACAAATTCTTATTTGATATATTTTTTGCTAGGTACTCATTTTATTATTTTGTTAAGTCCTTGCGTATGCACACCTCCCAGCATTTGAATATTAAAAAGCTGGATAGTTTAGATCTCTTCCTAGCCAGCCAACCACACCCAGCTATACCCAAACACATGTCCAATCCACCTAAACCCCAAACACTTTCATGGAAACACCACTTAATTTGGGGGTCCATTATTTAGGACTGTACCTCCTAAATCACAGCCATCAGGGGAGTTATGTGCACCCAAAATATATGATGAAGTTTTGACCTATTTACAATCATTTTAGCATTAAACAGCCAGTTAAAGCAGAGCATAGAAACCTCTTTTAATAACAATAATTTATTACAATTACAAATTACAACATTTTTCATTAATGTATGATGGAAAATTGCTTATTTTGTTTGTTTTTTCTTCAAGCTAATTTTTTTAAAATAATTTACACAAATCATGGGAAAGTGGTCCAATAATAATTCTGGCCTAGTGTGCCCACAAGTGTTTAGCCAGTAATGAGATAGCAAAAGTGGACTCTTAATTCATAATGTCTCCCCGAAATTCACCAACCCAACACTGGTGTACACACATGAAAAAGCCAGTGCATGTAACTTCCCATGGAAAGACTGTATTCTGGTAGCATGGGCTAATACACAGAGGAAAGGCTCCATTTGTGGACTTGTTCACAGCGTTTTCACATTGTGTGATAGACTTAGAAATGCTATCCTTAGACTAAGACGCCAAAGTGTTTTGGAAGCTGCAAGCTTCCATTTCCTCCACATACAGACCCCTCTAAAACTGTCAGTATGGACAGATAGTTTTCAAAGTCTGTCCATCTTCCACAGTACAGTCAAAGGCTTTACCATGCATGACATACCCTCAAATTTGAATCAAGTTTGACTAAACTCAATTCGAATTTTTTCTCCAAAAGAAACTCAAATGTCAGGAAGGCTACTAACGTCAAAATTGGTCCCTGGTCCCTGGATAATTCACAATTTGAATGTAAGAGTTTTGACCATAAAAACATTTTCAATTTGACCCTTAACAAATCTGCCCCTTAATGTAAAGTTCAGTTGAATATGTTGATCTTCTCCTGTGCATTAAATCCAATGTTATTGTGTACCATAGACTGAGCTTTTTATGTTTGAAATGCTGTATGAGCTATATATCTTTTCTTATATTTCAGTTATTTTATTTATGTCAAGCTTTTCTTCTTTTAATTCTTTGATAATGACATTTGGAAATCTGGATCTACTGATTTTGCTTAGGTGCGGCTGTGAAATTATAGGTGGCAGAGAGACAACACTATGTTACCCTTGATCCAGTGGCCTAGTTTCACAAAGCCCTGCTGAATCAGGTCAGATAACATGACTAAATAAACAAGAGCAGACGATTGCCCTGAGGTAATACTCTATCTGCTCTTATAAGTCACCAGGACAGAATTTCACTGCGTTTCACAGCTGATAACTGTTGGGCTATTGCATAAGCACCAGCAGAAAAATACAAAGCAGCACAGTTATGTATATAAGAGCAACAGATTTAACTCATAAAGCATGCTCAACAGCAAAGAAACTTGGCATTTATGCTATGCTAAAATCAAATAAAGTCCATTTGAACTGAAGGAGTGTTATATTATGTTTAAAAAATGACGGAAACTATGTAAATTAACTTATTTAAATATTTCGAAACCAAAATTTTTACATGCAATTATAGGGTTCAGGGGAAAGATACCAATACAGTAAAATATATTTACTAGTGGCTATAGGCACAATGGTGCTTATTTATTATGTTGGCAAAGCTGTAAAGCTGGTATACCGTTTTTCATGTTCCTTAGCCACTAAACCTGCTCCAGTGCTTATTAATTTGTATAATTACAAGCTTTGGTATGTGACAATTATTTAGGAAATTATGTACCTGCTGCCATCCTAAATAAGGATATTAGAAGTCACTTAGTTGTTCCATGACCTTATAAAATTGCAGGCCTGATTGCTTTTATACAGTTCATGAAACTCTCAGGTGACTCTGTTTTGTATGTTTTAAGGGGACACGTCACCCAAAAATATAATTCAAAAACCTATTTTATCACATTAGTCAAGCAAAAATAACTTTAATTACACTATATAAATTGTTTGAATCTTGTTGCCTTCAGTCTGGGAATTCATAATTGTAGCAATCAGGCAGGAGCCATTTTGTGGACACTGTTATTAAGACAAGTCTTGCATCATCTTGTTTGTGCACCAGAATGGGGGTCCCAATGTCCATATCCATGCTCTGGATACACAATTAAACGGTGAAGAAAAGGGGGAATGTGTGGAAGGTATGTGCCTAAGGCATAGAGGAGGGGCAGACAATATTTGATTGACAGCTGAGATGTTTAAATGAGCTTACAACAGCTATGAATGCTTTAATAAAAAATAGAAATTGGATTTCATGTTTAATTTGAAAAGGACTTTTATTATATAGTTTTTGTGTCTGGGTGACAGGTCCACTTTAAGAGAGTCATGTGTTTCATGAGCCCAATTATAAGGATATTATTTACAGGATATTTTTGTGTTATATATAATGACTTGCAATTTCTAAACAAGATGCAAGCCTGATGTACATGGCTGTATAAGTGGGCAGTGCAAATTAAATGTGGCATTCGCCTTCACACTTCTGCTACCCCCATCATGACGGTGGTATAATTGTCTTAAAGGAGAATTCAAGCCGTAATAAAAAAACCCTCCCCCCTACTCTGGGTAGACACCCCTTCCCCCCCCCCCGGGCAAATGCCGCTAATTTTTTTACTCACCCCTCCGTGCAAATTCTGGACTCGGAGTTCACGGACGCCATCTTCTTTCTTCTGTCTTTTTCCGGTCCCCAACCGCTGCGCATGTGCCGAAAGTCACGTGCGCAGTTGTTTGGAGCCGGAAATTTACTCCAACTTTGCATGCGCCGAAAATGCAGTCCAGAAACAAAGATTAGGGGGAGGGTTTTTTTTATTACTGGTTGAATTCTCCTTTAAATGTCTTGAATTCAACAAGAGCAGAACACCAATTTTTGAATTGCCATTGCAGTTGTCTATTGGTTACTTTTTTATTGAAATGTATGATTATGCACATATGCATTGTTACTGAAAGGTATAGAGTTAGACAATATGAAATGTGTATAACCTAGTCATTTCCTTAATAAAAGCAAATGACTTGAAGGATGTGTGTGGGAGGTGAAAGTTTTCCAAGAACTAACTAAATTGGGGTGATTGTTTCATTTAAGTAATGATTAGCAGCAACTTCCTGGTAACTTCATTGTGTTTATACTATAAACTCTGTCTTGTTTCCTTATAACACACATATAGAGAAATGATATAGTTAATCTTTAGCTAGCAAGTTTAGCTGCCAGAAATGCTTAATGTCCTGTTTATCATTTGAAGTTAAGGCAAATGGAGCATCTGGCTAATTTCTGTGTTTGCCATTCCCCACTGTTGCTATAAAAATAAAACTCTGAATACACCAGCAGAGGAACATTTCTCCTGGAAAAAAAGCACCACAGAGTGAAAAGATGCAAATAGCGGCCATTGTAAAATACAGGGCTAACATAGCGCATTATTTTTCAATATTTAAATGAACCTCTTAAATTTAGTGGTGTGTAATTTTTTCATGAAGATTCCCTGCAAGTACAGAAATAAAAAATGAAGACCATTTGCCTTAAAATATCACTGTCAACGTCATACTAAATATTCAAGGTTAAATTCCATTTAAACTAATGTGGATTCAGTGAAATGACATTGACGTTTTCAGTCACAAAGTAACACTGTTTTACCACCTTTCTTCTAGTTAAAATGGCAAAATTCTATGAATATAATCTACCTTTAACATAATGCATTTTTATTTGCAGAAGTAGCTGATCGTGTTATTATAATTCCTGCTATTTGTGTGTCTAACAAAATGTATAACCTTTTTTATCCTGTGAATAATGACAAATAAAATACTGGAAATAATTTTACCTTTTTTTAGAAGTTTAAAAAATGCTCATGGACAGTTGAAGTTGTCTTTAGAGAATGCAGTCAATAAAAAATGTAGTTAATGAAAAGTGAGCTTCTTGAAATGTTCTTCAAGGAATTTTATTTTTTATTGACAAAATACTGTAAGTCGACCTTCACATATGATTTTTTTCCAAAATAGATGTTTCTTTATTCCATAAATAGCTTTTGTTCTGTTGTTCTTGGAAAATTGCATTAACCATTTCTTTTTATCCTCACTGATAACAAATATGCAAACAAACGCACAGTGATAATTTACCTATTTAGCAAAATGTCAGTCCACATTTCTGTTTCATTTCAGTTTATATACATTTGTGTGTGTGTGTATATATTTTGAGTATTGTGTACTGTTAACTGGTGTGATAAAAACATAATTTATTACGACACCTTAAATGGAAAAGTAGAAATGACAAAGTTGATTATTTTTCCTTATGATGGTCTTTTGTTTGTATCTTTATATATTGTATTTGTTTTGTACACATGCACTTCAAATGGCCAAAAATGTATGGACACCTGCCTGTCAAATATATGATTACCAAACCAAAGTATTAATATGAAGTTGGCCCTCTCTTTACTGTTGTAACAGCCTCTGCTCTTCTGGGGAGGTGTAATACTAGATTTTGGGACACTGTTGTTGGTATTTTCTTGCAATAAAACATTATTGAGTTTGGACAATAAGGTGGGGATCAGGCCTGAATAGCTGTCTGTGTACCAATTCATCCCACATGTGTTCAGTTTAGTTGTTGACAGCGCTGTATACAGGGCAGTCAAGTTACAAGTTACACCTTGGCCACATCCCAAACAATGTCCTCAAATGTGGGTAACTTTCCAGTAATTTACAATGGCAGAGGTTAAAGATAGCTATTGGGAGCCAGAGGCAGGCATTTTACTACAGGTGACCAGAAGAGAAAAGGCTAAAGCATGGAGACTTCCAAAACATTTGGGAGATGCTTCTGGCTTAACTATATTATAGTGGAAATGTAAAGTTTTATTTGATAAATTGGCCAGATTTATCAAAGACTGAAGTGGAAGCAATCCTGCAGGCCTCTAAGTCATTAGATTGTTGCAGGAAATTTGAACAGCTTTTCACTTTTAGTGGTACGTCTTGTCTTTTTAATCCAATAGCCACATCATTCCATAGTCGGCAATAAAAAGGCACCACAGTCCTGAAAAATATTGATATTTGACATGAAATATCTTTTGAAATGTGTGAAATGTTGACATCAATGTTTAGTCATATTTAGTATAATACAATGTTGACACTCTAAAAAAAGTAACAGATACAGTCAACCATCTGATGTCATAGTAACCTTAGTGAGATCTACAGACACCTAAGAATTATTACTTATAATCTTAGATTGAAACATTGGTCATAAGAATAAAAATGCAGCACTGCCAGAGTTTCCTCTGCTAGTTTAAGGTCTCATTTCAGTTGATAAAACAATATGTTGAGTAAGCTTATAGAGGATTAATTTTATTGTGTTAAAATTGCTTGTGATTAATATTGCTATACTAGATCTATACCAGCATCTTACTTGCTGATCGATTAGACACTCAAAAGCATATGGAATGATAGTGTTTGTTACTGATCATGGTTTTAGATGGGCAAAAGACATATGGCATGGGTAAATCAGCCAAAAATGTTCTTGCTTTCAAATAATAAATTTGGGGATGTTTGCTACAGGATTATGCAGAAACACACAACATTTTTTTTTGCTTTCCAGTAACCATAGCAATAGTCAGCAAATATGTAATTGGACATGATTGGGTAAACAATTGGGAAAACCTTTACCATCTTAAAGTAAAACTATACCCCCGAAACAATGTAGGTCTCTATAAAAAGATATTACACAGCTCATATGTAAAACCCTGCTTCATGTAAATCAATTCTGTAATCATACTTCTGTAATCATATTAACATGTATATAGATATATATATATATATATATATATATATATATATATATATATATATATATATATATATATATATATAGCGCCAACACATTGCGTAGCACTGTATATGTGACTCACAGTGCACACAAACATACCTAAAAAATATACTTTTTAGGTCACATGAGCCAATTAACAGACAGAGTTATGTCTTGCTTCCTCACTTCTTCCTGTTACATTTAGAGTTGTAGTATTTCTGGTCAGGTGATCTCTGATCATGAAATGGGGGTTCAAGGCAAGAGATGTAAAAGGGCAATATTTACCTAACTATATATACCAGTTTGGTAAAAGTCTTTAATATGCCACTTAATATGATATAAACTATCTGTTCCTTAGGTATTCATTTTGGGGGATATAGTTTTCCTTTAATAATTGCATATGTATTATTTTCATGTGTCCCATCTGCTGTTCATATGCAGCACAATGTTTTCAGTGCAAATTATATTTTCTATTGAGGTACTGTATTGTGGAGTCAAATACTAGATATGAAGTCATCTTTAGTGTGCCAAGATATTTGGAAAATACATATCTCTCACACCTGTATTCATATTGCCCACTGTGTATAGGAACTGAATATATGAGCATCTGAGTTTAAGTGCATAATACACCTTCTAGATCATCTTACTGCATCACTGACTTTTTGGCCATGCCCAACATTTATCTTTTGTCAGCGCATACCACAGTTTGTTAATTGTGCTAGCCTAAAAATGTGTTTGTGCATGTATATAGCTGTAAATGCTGTGTCTGCAATGTTCCACACTAGTCTTAGTGGGTTATAGGTTCCAAAACTATTAGCCTTTTTATGGTTCTAAAGGGCAGGTTTACAAACTTTTGAAAAAAAACCCAGAAAATCTCATATACGCTTATTTAAGAAATTTAAAAAAAAAAAAAAAAAAATCGAAGAAAATTCTCCCCATCTACCAAATTTCAAATAAATATGGAAAACTCAAATTTAAGAAATATCCCACGGACATCTTCACGAACTCAACAACTTAGATGACAATCTTTTTTTTGTTTTGCAAGTTTTTGCACATAATAAATCTCAAAAATGTAAGTTTCAGAGACTCAAATTTAGAATTTTTGTCTGGAAAAAAAATATGAATGTTGATAAATTTGCCCCTAACAGAATCTTGACCTGCTTGAAGGGTTGACAAGCTATGTAATCCAGTTTTATTGTATACACAATACTTTGTTCGATGGGCAAAATATCAGTGTTGCTTGTGTCTGTGTGAATGGATAAAGAGAATGGTAGTTTTTATGCTTTACCACACAAGAACATCTTGGAAATGGTAATCTACATAGGCTGAAAATAATTTGTGATGTTTATATACTTCAGTACTCTATCCTCTATTAAGAACAATTCCCGTGTCCCTATTTTTTTTCTGAAACGTGTCTTGTGGTGTTTTTATTTTTTTCCAATGAGAGACAAGCTGTACACCTTAGAGATTTGCTTATCTTGCCAAGTTGCCTCTTTCAGAACGTGCAAGCTGTTGAAGTTTAGCAGGTGTTTACTACACAACATATGTTGCAGAATATTTTCTTTTGTAAATTGGAAAAAAAATATTTTGAACATTTTGTAGATCTGGTACTAGACATATGCATTCCACTGCATATTCTTGCACGCTTTTTTGTAGCTCCATTTCATTTGATAAGGGATTTGTAGCTTTAATGTCACAGGTTTTCTCAGGTGTAAGGTTATCTCACATTTATTGATTGATGTATAGTAGAAAAGGACCAGTTATCATGCTCAAACTGTAAGATGCCTTGTATTTGCATGTTAAGAGGAACAACAACAGCTGGAAAAGCAATCATTGACCTTCACTGCTCTAACTAGTTTGGAATGATACACAAAAGCTCCTGTTTCCAACTGACATAAAATATCTTGCTCTGTCTTGCTCTGCTCTGCATGTCCAAGACGGTGAAGTCAGTTTTAGGCTGCGAGGCTGGAACATTGAGCATTTATTGCATTTAAATTGACATTTTCCCCCCACAAAACACTGGCTCAAAACATGTCCTGAACTATAGTTGTCTAACCTATAAGATATGTCTCCACAGCATTCATTGCTTGTGTGAAAAGAAAACGTAATAATTTCTGTTTTCTTCACCAATAGAATGCTGGGGAAAAAGCAAACATGATTATTACATTTTCATTGCTCCAGTTCCAGATTTAATAGTGCTTGATAAATAATTATATAATGATGTAACAAATTCAACAACAATATCAACAATATGTACCTGTATATCTAGCATGAAGACTTTTGTAATGGAGTAGCACTTGATTGGCCCTGGATATTTACACACACTTTACTAGCCATCCCATGTATGATAATTAACTGCTATATGTACCATAATAGAAGATAAAGAACATTTATAGTTTTTGACGTTATGAAGTCCTCCTTTGTAATCTGACCAAGCACCTTTGTAGACATCTTTTTTTATGCTGTCTGGAGGTTACATTTTCTTTCAATAAAACTATCATCATTTGAATGTAATGCCTTTACTATCGTAAGTCCATCATCTTATCCCACACACTCATGCCCACATTTAAAAAGTGGCACCATGCCTCCTTTTTAAGGTGAGGTTCTAGATTAGGTCCCAAATACAGTGATGAGGGGGCATAGCAGGTTTTAAGAGGGTTTGTATAGATATATTAAAGGAAAATGACCTTAAATGCCATTTTTATATTATAAATATTGGTGATGTGGAACAAAATATCAGAAATACTGTCTTTCTACTAATCTATGTACTATGTCATGCATACAGTAACCTGTCTGTAGACTGTTATAACATTAAATACATTTGATTTCCAATATATTACAGTAATAAGTATGTTTCCTACACATGTAAAGTTATATTTTCATTTGTACATATTATTAATAGTATTGATCTATTAATAGAATGAGATTTCCATGTTTTTGCTGAATTTAATTGATCTGTTCTGCCTCTGAAAGCTGATGATGCTAGAATATTTGAAAAGACTTTTAAAAATGCTTTAAACTGTTGGGGATGGTGTTTACATAATGACTACATCGACATTTGTCAAGTACAGCTTGTTATAGATTTCTGTTAATCTTAGTTATATACTATGAGTTGAAATTGTGAACATCCAAGTATTAAAGGGGGATTGTGTGACTTGTGTGAAATTTCTCAGTACATTTCAGTCTTTTCTCTGTTACAAATTAAAACATTACTATGAAGTTTTGCCTTTTGTTTTCCTAAAGAAAAACCTCAGAAGAAAAGCCATGGTTAACACTAAAAGAAGTACGTTTTTAAGCGTCTGGCAGATATTCAAATCATTGTGCAAATGAAGCAAATCATAAGGTCATTTCATTCTATTTTTGGACTTCACCATTGTTTTAGAGTAAAAATGTCTTCTTAAGATACAAAAATGTAATAGTTGCTGCCTAGACGGAATAATTGGATGAATTCTCAGTTACTGGCCAGATGAAAATAGCATCCAGATTTTCTTCTAAATAAGTTTATACACAGTAACTTGCAAAGGAAATTAGTTTGATGACTCAAGTTGCATTACATATTTTACATATATAGGTGTATATATATATATATATATATATACACACACACACACACACACACACATAAAAAAGTTTGGGAACCCCTCTCAGCCTGCATAATAATTTACTCTACTTTCAACAAAAAAGATAACAGAGGAATGTACTGGGGTGTTTTCTGAATAAAGATTTTTAGTGAAGCAGTATTCAGTTGTATGATATTAAATCAAATGTGAAAAACTGGCTGTGCAAAAATATGGGTACCCTTGTAATTTTGCTAATTTGAATGCCTGCAACTGCTTAATACTGATTACTGGCAACACCAAATTGGTTGGATTAGCTTGTTAAGCCTTGAACTTCATAGACAGGTGTGTCCAATCATGAGAAAAGGTATTTAAGCGGCCAGTTGCAAGTTGTTCTGTTTGACTCTCCTCTGATGAGTGACAGCATGGGATCCTCAAAGCAACTCTCAAAATATCTAAAAAACAACGATTGTTCAGTATCAAAGTTTAGGGGAAGGCTACAAAAAGCCTTCTCAGAGGTTTAAACTAACAGTTTCAACTGTAAGGAATGTAATCAGGAAATGGAAGGTCAGAGGCACAGTTGTTGTAAAACCCAGGTCTGGCAGGCCAAGAAAAATACAGGAGTGGCATATGTGGAGGATTGTGAGAATGGTTACAGACAACCCAAAGATCAACTCCAAAGTCCTGCAAGAACATCTTTCTGCAGTTGGTGTATCTGTACATCGTTCTACAATTCAGCTCAATTTGCACAAAGAACATCTGTATAACAGGGTGATGAGAAAGAAGCCCTTTCTGCACTCACGCTAACACAAACAGAGTCGCTTGTTGTATGCAGAAGCTCATTTATACAAACCACAGGCATTTTAGAATTAAGTGCTTTGGACTGATGAGACAAAAATTGAGTTATTTGGTCATAACAAAAAACGCTTTGCATGGCAGTAGAAGATCACCACATTCCAAGAAAATTTGGTATCTGCAGAGGAGGTTCCATCATGCTGCGGGGCTGTGTGGCTAGTTCAGGGACTGGGGCCCTTGTTAAAGTCAAGGGTAAGATGAACTCAACCCAATATCAACAAATTCTTCAGGATAATATTCAAGCATCAGTCACGCAAAGGTTGGATATTCCAACAAGACAATGACCCTAAACACATTTATGTAGAGGGAGAAGTACAATATTCTGGAATGGCCGTCTCAGTCCACCGACTTGGATATCATCGAAAATCTATGGGATGATTTGAAGCAGGCTGTCCCTGAGAGATTTTGTATGGACGAATGGTCAAAAATACCGCCATCCAGAATCCAGACACTCAAAAGGCCATAGGAGGCGTCTAGAGGCTGTTACATTTGCAAAAGGAGGCTCAACTAAGTATTGATGTAATATTTCTGTTGGGGTGCCCAAATTTATGCACCTTTCTAATTTTGTTATGAGGCAGATTGCATATTTTCTGTTAAGCCAATAAACTTTATGTCACTGCTGAAATACTACTGTATAAGGCATGTTTCCATAAGGAAGTTTCTACTTTCAAAGCTCAGCCAATGATAAACACAAAACTCCAAATAATTAAGAGGGGTTTCCAAACTTTTTGATATGACTGTATGTGCTTATGTATATATATATATACACACACACACACACACACACACACACACACACACACACACACACACACACACACACACACACACACACACACACACACACACACACACACACACACACACACACACACACACACACACACACACACACTACACACAAGAGTCATGAATATCCTGTAAATGATATCCTTATACTCACTGAAACTTGTGTATTATAATAAATAATGTACCCCCTGTTGCAAAATATGAGGATATTAGAAGTCACCTTAGAGTTCCATGACCTGTTTATAAACACTTGGCTTTGGCGTCGTGTTTTTATATGATCATGGAACTCCTCTGTAACTTATTTATATACTCTGGAATGTCTGGGTAGGCCCCTAATACAAGTGGCCAATGTTTTTAGATAACCTGATGAATCTTGCTTAAACAGGATGGTACGTGAGGACAAAGAATGTCTTCTCCTGAATAGTGAATACCTAGTCCAGACTCCTCACATGTGTAACTTCTGGCTCTATCATCTCAGTTGGATACTATTTTTTTTTTTGTCCTGTTTCTGAATAATCCTGCATGTTGCAAAAACAAAATCCTGAAACAATTTCTGTATATAATTCAGAAAGAAGCATTTTAAATGTAATTTAGGTCTGTGACACTACATTTTTTTTTAGCATGAGATCATTTGTGCTTGACCTTGTCACTTCTCTCTTTCTCAAGTATTTTGCCCAGTAAACGATTTGTACCTGCATTAATCCATCTTTTATGGGGTAACTGAATGTGGAAAACTTTCTCAGACTTTTGGAAAAAAGTAATTTGCATGAATCAGAGTTCCATGTGGATTAAGAGTTTAGCTGAGCTGTAACCCATCAGACACTGGTGTTCTATTATCATGTAACAAAGGAATGCTTGAAATACTGTTAACGTATTAGTCTTTTATGGTAAATTAAGCTTGCTTTGTTCCAAGAATTTCATTACTACAGAGAATTACAGCAAATGCTAAAAGCAGATTTTGAAAAATCACCCAGTAACAGTCTCTTGTAAGAAGTTTCTCTATTGGTGATTTAAGCATTTTAGAAGAGGTAGATTCTACAGTATTCTCTTTTGAAAGAAGATAGTTTCAGACAATTCTTTTGTGTGGTGTTAATCACAAATCACATTAATCACATCTGCTTGAAGAGGAACAGTCATAGCGTTTAACCCCAGTGGGTATTTAATAAGTGTGTTCAACAATTCTTTCTATTCTTAAATGCATGAAGACTTGAAATGTTTTGTTAGTAATTATTAGTTCATTAGAATGTTTCTTGAACCATTTCTCTCTAATGCAGACATCTCGTTCTTGCTATTTGGCACTCGAACATTTCAAGTTGGTTATGGCGCTTGTCATTTTGGAAGATCAGTGAAATCACAAAACTGTCACGTTTCCTCCTAAAATTTCTTTTTACTTGGTATGACCTTTTACTCCTGTTTTCCCAGGAGCAGTTATTCATATCAGCCAATCAGCAGGTAGCCATTACTGGTCACCTGTTTAAAAGCTTACATCTCATAGGTTGCTATGGTTTACTGCTCCTGGTTAAATGGCAGATTTTGCCTTTTTTGCACTTTGCACTACCACTTGACAAATAAACCCCATAATGTAATTGCAATTTAAAGGAGTGTGTATGTAACTCTTTCCATTCTCTGGTTCTGAATCTTGAAACAATGTAGCAAACAGATATTGCTTTAAATTACATTGTGATTATATTGAAAAATAACTATTGACATTTTTTGGTTGGAGAGTTGCCTAGAATTACTTTTTTTTCCTTATGCAAAAAAAACCCAATACTTTCTTCATGCCTACTCATCAAGCAAAGTGCAATAAGCTCATAACAATCCCCTATAGAGATGTTTGCAACTCCCCCAGTTTCACTGGAATGGAACCAAGCATACTTGTGTTTTTATTCAGTTGTATTACTCAGTAGTAAATATGATGAATAAAATGTATTTAGGGCCATCAAATGCAATTATTTATAGATGCACTTTTTCTTTATTTTGGAGCTTGAGAACATTTTGTATACTGAACACATGGTATTGAGTACAAAAAAGAAATCCTGTTCAGAAAAACCTTGGTTTTGACCCATAATGCGTAAACAAGCTATTTAAAACCACAGCTAATAAAATGGCCACTTTGATTATAATTGGTACTTATTCTGCTATTACTGGCTATTATTGTTAACTGCAAACTAGCAGAACCAATTGCCCACGAACAATATGGACTGATTGGTAACCTTACTTATCAGGAAGTACTGTTCATGTAAAATCGGCCATTAAATCTTACTGAACATTATTAAACATTCAGAGCAAAAGAAAACACTTGTAAAGCAGTGAAATGAAGATTTCTGTAGAATAATGAAACTTGTAAGAAGAAACTGTAGACCCATACACAATTATAGAGTCAGTGTTTCAGTTTCCTAGAAATAAACTCTGCGTACAAAGGCACAGCTGCTACACAACACAGATGTGAGCCTTGAACATCAGACTTTGAAAATAAAAGGTTGTTTTTAGCACGTTGTGTGTGTGTGTGTACATCACTGAAATGTCAAAATGCAAATGTAATATTAATTTCTCTTGTACCATGGGTGCTTGCTAACAAACACAGAGGAAAGAAATCAGGGCTGAGTCGACCATCTTGTGGAACCAGCAATGCCTTCAGCTGTTTCTCCCAAGAGAATGTTTTACAGCTACAAAAAAAAAAGTTGACTTTAATGCCAAGACAGCAGCAAATTAGAACTGGTCGAGTTTCATTACAGTGTTAAGGGACTGACTTATGTGCCCCTTAATGCTCTTGTACTTGCATCTGGTTTCTCTGTAAATGACCCCCAGAGTGGAGCTTTAGGTCCTCTTTTAAAGTAAAGTCTGCTTACATGTACTGTATAGTCTCGTATTTGCACGTATATTGTACAGGTAGTTGTAGAATTGCCACTGCTTGTGACATTTACTACTTGACTTTGGCATATGATGGAGCAGTTTTGTTTAAAGAAAATGTTTTTAAAGTAATAAAAAAGAAATTACGGTCGCCCTGCACTAATAAAATTGATGCATTTGCTTCATAATCACTACTAAAGTTTATATAAATAAGCCGTGGTGTAGCCATGGGGGCAGCCATTCAAGTTGAAATATTGCAAAGTGGGACAGGTTGAATAACAAGTAACAGACAAGCTTTGTGAAATACAATGGGTTTAGTTCCTAAACAAGAACCTGTGTTATTTAGCACTGTTTCAATTTGAATGAATAAAATATTTGCTTTCAACCTACAGCTGGCTGAAAAAGCCAATCGCTGATTGGTTGCTATGGGTTAATGCCCAAGTGCATATTTACCCAGTGTTTGCAAATGAGCCCCGCTGACTTTCAAACCTCGCTCCCCCAATGCATTGGGAATACAAAATTACAAGTGGAATGATTGTGGGAGCACTCAAAGTCTATTTAAAGTATAATAAGCTATAATGGAAGTGTGGCTTATCTAGCTACAATAGCTTCAAGCATACAAAATTTATTAGTGCACATGCCCTTGCATGTAAACCAGGGGGAGTTAATGTGCACTGATAAATCCTTTGTGAATCCATCCTCTCATGCTTTGCCACCTACTACTGACATTAGTGGTACATGGTCTTTAAATGCCATTTACACATGTGTACCAGATAAACTACAATGATCAGGGAGGACAGATCATGTACATGTACTTAGCCACCATTCACCATAGTAATGAAGGATAGCCAACAGGTACAAAACACAGCACTATTACATATACTTCTAATTGCAGGTTACCTTAGTTGTCTTTAATTTGCCTGTGTAGTTTACCCAGATCCAGTTATTTTCTCCTCTATGCCAGCATAGAGACTGCTCTCAAAGTGTGATGTACTGTTTATTAGCTGTTTTCTACTGTGTTCTTTACATCATTGCCTGTTCCTGGAAACTCAGCTTGTACCCTACATGATCACAGAGGTCAAACAACCCAATAGTTGGCCAAAGCTATATTAGAATTGTTTATTTATAACCCACATCGTTTTAGTCTGAACACATGCTTTTTTTTTTAATATAGATTTAGAAAATATTGCACTGTGTATGGAGCACAAGTTGATATGATTATAGAGGCTTCTAAACAACTGTATGCATAATGTTCCTGATGTTGATCTAATTTAAAAAGACACAAGAGTTACACCAATTTATAATCTAAAAATATATATACTGCACCCATGTCATGTACTTATGTTTCCTTTATCTGTTGAAAATGTCAAATATTTACATTGATCAAAGTTGAAACCCACAGCAATGGGGGAATTATGCAAAACCCTTATTTTTCATATGGGAAAGCATATTGTGATATGAAGATCGTAGTGATATGTGTGGTCCGGCCCGAGAACCACTGGACCTGCGGGTGGGTTCGGGCCGACTGCCACACACATTCTGTCTGCTTTCAGCTTTGGCAGCCTTCGTTTATAGGCACACACCTACCCTGCCCCCTTTCATGAAATCAGAGATGGATGGCTCGGGCTCGGGTCTATAAATGGAGGTGCCAGCCAGGTTTACACACATATGCACACTAAGGGCTGAACTCCATGGGACGATGGGGAAAGATTTGTCACACAACGACGAAATGCATGCGACATGTCGGACATACCAAATATAATGGGACTGATCGAGAAATTGCAGGTACAAACTACATGTATACGACACGACTGTTGGATGTGAACATCGCACGATGTATCTTCATCTGACAGTCGTATCATGTGTAGTATGTACCGATTTCTTGATCAGTCCTGTTATATTTGGCAAGTCCAACATGTCACTGCGTGGCGAATGTTTCTCCATTGTTCAGTGGAGTTCAGCCCTTATACAATTTTGGGACTTTTTTCTTTTTTTATCGAATTTTATTTTATTGCCATTGAGAATAGTGTCAGAGCCGGGCCAACCCGGCCAGGCGCCGGCTCTGTGCGCGCTAGACTGCGCATGCGCGAAATTTGGCTTCACCGCGCATGCGCGAAAATTGGCTCCACCGCGCATGCGCGAAATTTGGCTCCACTGTGCATGCGCAGAAGACCATTATGCGCAAGAAGTCGGGGAGAGACGGGAACGGACACGGGGTAGGCGACAGAGCAGGTACTGCTTAATACAGTTTGAATGTTATTTCGGTGATTATATTACAATGTTGGTGATTATGGTGCATTTTTAGCCATTGTATTGCATTCCCAGCCCTGCGTACGTGTTGTTCGCTTGTTTCTGTCTGTAAAACCTATTTAGCCAAGCTACAATATTCAAACTGTGATTCTAAATGTTGATTACACTTTTTTAGTGGTTTTATTGGATTTCAATGATTTTATTGCATTCTGCATTTGTTATTTTTGCCCATGGAAATTTGATCTTTTATATATCCATTAGGGTGCCTCTATAAATCACATAGTAAATCTATGCATATTATGAAACTGTTTAGTACACACCTGGCATTCGTATATAGGATTTTTGTGTTGGTACGTTACAAAATGTGGGAATATAATGGGGTAAAATGTAAGCTGTGTGACAATTTTACGAAATTTCATAAAACCAATATGTTCAACATAGCTTTGCAGTTTGGTTGATTGCAGTAAAAAGGTGGATTTACTTACTTTGGATTTGCCGAATGTGTACTTTCCCAAAATATATGGTTTTTTAGGGTCTAAATACTATTAGGGGTCTAATGGCACATAATGCACATACCGGGTGCTTATATTGTAGCAGCCAAAATGTCAGATGAGAAAATTCATATGCACTATTTTCTTTTAGGTGCTTTTGTACACCACATAATTTGGTTAATCTATGCAACCTGGGCATCAAAGCAAACCCTTGAGTTTGTGGCCACTTTCAGAAATTTCATAAAAACACTTACGTTTAGCATGGCTTTGGTAGTTTGCAATAGAGAGACCTATTTACCTATTTTGGATTTTTCAGAATGTGTACTTTACAAAATGATATTGTTTTCTATGGTATCCATACTGTTAGGGGGGTCTTATGGCACATGAAACATACCAGGTGCTAATATTATAGCAGCCAGAGTGTCAGCCGTGAAAATCTATATGCTCTGTTTTCATTTGAGGGCCTGTACGCCAAATCATTTGGTAAATCTATGCATATTGGCATCAGAGTGTTCAGTGGACCCTTGGCATTCATATTTGGGATGTTATTTCTTGGTACATAATGCTGTGTGGGAGATGCTAGAAAGTGAAAGCTTTGAGGTGATTTTCAGGTATTTTATCAAAACTTTTGTTAGTTGTCAGTTGTCAGAATGTGTACTTTCCAAAAAATATATGGTTTTGGGGTGGTCAACATTTTTTTGTGTTTTTACCCTTGAAAAAATGCAGTAAATGTATTGTTTATTCAGTAGCCAAAGAGACTTCTGGCACAAGTATGCACTAACTTCATTTTGGGGTCTCTAAACTATAGATACTTTGGTAATCATATGTACAGGGGGCATCAAACTGTTCAGTGGACAGCTGGAATACATATTTAGGATGTTTTTTTTGGTAGCTAATACTATGTGAGAGATTGCAAAGAGAAAGTTTTGAGGTGATTTTTCAGAATTTTCATAAATTTTTATAGAAACCACTAAATTCAGAAAAGCTTTGATGTTTGGTAATGTGTGAGATAAGGTGCTAGAAGGAGAAGCTTTGAGATGTTTCAGGTATTTCATCAAAACCGGCAATTTTTGGAAAGCATTGTGAATCAGAAGTTTGGAGTAGAAAGACATTGGCATCAAACTGTTCAGTGGACCCCCTGGCATTCATATTTAGATCTCTCTAGATCTCTCTATGGGAGAGATTGCAAATCAAAAGTTTTGAGGTGATTTTTCAGAATTTTTAATACATTTCTATAGAAACCACTAAATTCAGAAAAGCTTTGATGTTTGGTAATTAGGAGTAGAAAGACATGGAGTACCCATTTTGGATTTGCCAGAATCTGTAAAATATATGGTTTCCTGGGGTACTGTTCCAGTATTTATTGACTTTGGAATCCAAAGTACGCCAAATTCTACTGTAGTGCTTTGAAATTCAGTAATTTACTGAGTACTATACATATCTGGTATTGACACGCTCAAGATACTTGATGCTTTCCAAATTAGTTGAATTTTTGTGCATAAAATAAAATATTTTTCTGATATATGAAATTTAAATATTTTTTTTTGGTATTTAGAGCTCTTTTTCCAGAAGTGGAAATACACAAAAACGTAGGCAGATTTAGAAACTCAGGTTCTCCCGAAAAAAAATTATTTTATAGTTTCCCCCCAACTAAATGCCACCAAAGCGATTAAAAAATGTCTGACACTGAGTACAAGTGAAATATGAAATTCTGCTGGCACTTAAAGGGTTAAATCAAACCCCTTTCCCTAACAGCACTTAACCTTTTTATGCATGTGCTTTTTCTGCCCTTCTGATGGTACTTTTAATATGTCCTTTCAACTTTATCACCATTTTTATTATCTCTTATGTCATATTCTTGCATTCTTCTTACAGCTCACTATGTTAATGGCCTTTGTGGGGGGTGAAAGGAATCAGAGAGTGCAACACACACATTATCAATTACATAAACAGAAGGAGTAACCCAAAACCAATTATATATACAGAACAGACAGAGCACCAGATATTTAAAGGGGGCAATCAATCCGTCTATGTAACTGAGACAGGGACATTCCAGCCTCAATGCAGACTTATCTTTAATAGACCATAATGCATGTGGTGCAGACGCAGCTGTCTAAAGGTAGATGATGAAGTAAGGGAGTTTTTTTATTGATTCCATGATGCAGAAGGATGGAATCTGGTTTTGGTCTCTGCAGATGGACTTTTGTTTGAGTCACTGATGATTCACTGGATATGCAGCTCTAAGACTGCATCTCATCAATGTAGACTTTTCATTGACATACAGGGCAGATTTATCAAGGGTCAAATTTCGAAGTGCAAAAAACTTCGAAATTCGACCATCGAATAGGCTAGTTCGACATTCGAAGTGGATTTCATAGGATTTTGAAATCGTACTACGTTCGTACTGCGAAATCGTACAATTTCACTTCGACTTCTAAAAACGTAGCCAAATGTTGGCTATAGGTTCCAGGAGGTCCCCATAGGCTAACATAGCAATTCGGCAGGTTTAAGGTGGCGAAGTGTCGAAGTCGAAGTTTTTTAAAGAGACAGTACTTCGATTATTGAATAGTCTAAGCATTTTCACTTCGAATCGAAGACGAATTTGGCCTATTCGATGGTCGAAGTACCCAAAAATTACTTTGAAATTCGAAGTTTTTCAATTTGAATATTCACTTCGACCCTTAGTAAATGTGCCCCACAATGTCCAGATGAAGTTAGTCAGTAGTAGTAGTTGTCAGTTCAGGTTTACTATATTTGATGACTATATGTTTGTGAGTGAGTAGGATCACTGGGTATAATTTACAGGTATGGAACCTGTTATCCAGAATACTCGGAACCTGGGGTTTTCCAGATAAAGGATCTTTCTGTAATTTGGATAATCATACCTTAAGTCTACTAGAAAATCATGTAGCCATTAAGGAGGTTATTTATCAAAGGTTGAGTTGTGTTTTCCATGAAAAATTCAAGTTTTCAAGGTTATTTTTTTGGTCAAAAATAGATTTTATTTTTGGATTAAAAAAAAACTCACATTTTTCAAGATTTATTATTTCCCAACCCTGGAAATAGCTCGAATCCAAAAATACACCACCTAAAACCTGTCAAGGTCATGTAGAAGTCATTGGCAGAGGTCCCTTGAACCATTTGAAGATGTTAATAGCCTTCATGATGTTCGAGTTTTTTCTCGGTGGGCTTCACTATAAAATTTGAGCAATTTGAGTTTTTTCCTGTGAAAACTCGGTGAACTCAAATTTTTGGGTTGTTAACCCCGAACTCGCTGATTCAAGTTTTTTCCATTCAAGTTTTTTCTTACATTTTTCTGTTCGAGGTTTAAAAAAGCTCACATACTGTAGCTCTAAAATTCGACCTTTGATAAATAGCCAAAGTATATCGATGCGGTAATGGCGGAGCTCATCCGGTATGTTTGTCCCCCTGCTCGATCGCTGCTCTCGCGATATACCGGTCATTCCTTGCCGGTTACAACAAGAATTGCACACCCACCGTTGTAACTTTCATTGCGTCTGAATAAAGACAGAAATTTATGTTATATGTGCCAGATCCTGAATATATCTTGATCAGCGATTTGCTTGATTGGGTTTGATAAATAACCCCCTAAATAAATCCAATAGCCTGGTATTGTGTCCAGTAAGGATGAATTATATCTTAGTTTGGATCAAGTACAAGGTACTGTTTTATTATTACAGAGAAAAAGGAAATCATTTAAAATAATTTGGATTATTTGGATAAAATGGAGTCTATGGGAGATAGCCTTTCAGCCTTTCAGCCTGTCAGCACTTATTGAGTGGGTTTTGCCAGTTCTAAAGTATGCATTTTTGAAATATGTGTGTGCACTTATAGGCTGATACCGTGCCTGTCAATTAACCCACAAACAAAGGGTGGAAGACCGTGAATAAGGGTTTTGACACTTGTGCCATTACATTAGCATTAGTGTAGTATTAAAGAAAGATAAACTTACTAATTAATTTTTTTTACTCTCACCTGAAAAATATATTTGCTTATTTTAAGCCTTGAATATGATATTTTATTAGTAGTTAGATATACTTTTATATTCTCTTGGTGGGGCTTACATGCATTTGCTAAAGTTGTTCTCTGCTGTTGCTGGCCCCTTTAGGAAAAAAACTGCGACAGGAATATAATTTTACATAACTCTTGTTATATCACCATCTGGCTTCAGGGTGTCATTTTTATTTCTCTTCTAATAATCACCAGCAAGTAAAAATTCACACAGTGATGCTTTCAAACTATTGTAAAGCCGTAAAATAACCAATAAAGTGAACAGTATCGCTTATTGAAGACATCAGCATATCTCACTTGATCTAGTGAGAAAACATTACCATGCTATGCCACAGCTGTTTTGGCAGCAAATTTAATAAAGTCACTTAGGGTAAAGCGGATGTATCAGAAATCTGGAAATCCCCCTTGTAGTCAGCATGATACATACTTCCAGCTTTATTCGAAATCCCTTTTTTGAAAGCATTTATTTCAATAAGTATGTTTAGCTACAATTTAAACCACCTTATTCTAAAATTCTACAAAAAACTGTTCTTTAAGGAATTGTTTAGTATAAAAACCAAAACTGCGTAAATAAATATAAATATTTTCAATATAGTTAGCCAAAAATATAATATATAAAGGCTAAAGTGACTCGATGTCTAACTATATTAGACACATTTTTTACTTTGCATAGCCTGTTTGCCCATTTTTTATTTTTACACTGAACTGGTCTTTTAAGAGCCAATACAAAATAATATTTATCATGTGACAGGAAGCTGATTAGTAAGGGCAGCGGGTATTTTAATCACTAGCAAAGAATATAATTTGTCAGTGGCTAAGCCGTTAAAAAAAAGAATGTTCTCTTGTGAGGGCTACTGATTAAAGGTCACAATGGCAATTGTAACTTGTCAATGTGTCTAGATTTAATGTGTCCAAAAGAAGAAAAACCCTGGCAATAAATAAAAAACAAATTTGTTTTTATTGTGTTGTGGATAAAAAAAAAAAACAACTTGTTTTTTCCATAGGCATGTTGTGTATCCAGATCATAATAAAAATTTAATTTCCAGTTAATCACTTTAATGTTCTTCGCTTCTTCTGGGCTATGCTATAGTTTTGTGCAGCGTAGAAGAAGCAAACTTATATATATTACAACTGACCTATTAACTGCTTTTTTAGACATAATGTGCTGTCATCACAACCTGCTTTTGCATTTCAACCATCCTACAAGCCCACTGACATATAATTGCTCTCTTATTAATCCTTATTTTTAAGGGTAAGGCCAGACAAAGAGATTCGGGGAGATTTTGTCGCCTGGGACTTATCGCCATGTCTTTTCGGCGACTATTGAAAACGCATCGCCTCGTGTGCATTAGCGCAGGTGATTTTGAGCTGTAGCCTATGGGGAAAAGACGCTGAGGCAGTTCGGGGAGATAGTCGCGCAAAAGACGTGGCGATAAGTCGCCAGGCGACAAAATCTCCCCGAATCTCCTCGTCTGGCCTTACCCTAAGGGAGGTTGATCACTCTTAGTGGCCTAGTGATTTATTTTGGGCTACTCTTCTATTCCTGGTCATGAACAAAGGCATTAAAGGAGAGGACCGGATAAGGATCAGTAGCTCCACAGGGTTAAATAAACTGCCACAGATGTAGCTTGGGCTTTAGATAACCTTTAATCAATTATTGTGCATAACTATGACTAAAAGTACTTTGGTGAAGCATAGTTTGCATTGTTACTGTTGCTACCACTACTAAAATATGTTTTTACAATGAAATGATCTAATACTGATTTATTTTTTATGCTATGCTGTATTTATGGCTCGGTGTATAGTTAAGCAATGTAGTCATATAGGAAATTAAGTGTGTCTAATGAATGATGACATTGATCATAGTGCACATTCTGGCTGCTGCAGGAGAGGAACAAGAGCCAACAGTAATGGTATTAAAAGCAGAATCAATTCCAATACATTTTTCAGAAAGAGGAAGTTCACCTGAAAATTATATTTAGTCTGATGTAGGCAGTTGTATTTGTGGCAATATGGAACTTTGCTTTTTCTCTTTGTATATTACAGTATCATTTTTGTTTCTCTCAATAGCACTAACTGCCTAAATGTAAGTGTCTCTAATCCCATCAGCCATGCAGTGATCTGAATGACAGACTGAAATAAATACAAGAGGAGCTGAATGGATACATGAGGTGCGGCAGCTAGACAACAAGATCCAACATTATTCTCAGATGATTTTCCAAGAATTACATTTTATTTATGTGCAGAAGCACTGGTACATTTACACAATGTTTTACACAGATTGTTCACCACACACATCAGTCCCTGTCCCAGAGAAGCTTAATATCTAAGGTCCCTATCATTTTTAAGCAGCACACACACTATGGTCTGTTCCATCAAGAGCCAATTAACCCAGTATACTCATGTATTCAACATAACGGCAATGAATTGTACTTGTGCCATACATACTATTTGACTATTGTTTTACTAAGACAACGGCAAGACATGGGTAAATCTTTTGTATGGTGGTTTTGAAAAACTGTTTTTTTTTGTGTTATTTGATGAGTTTCTGGTTTGTTTCAGCATTTAGTTACAGAGAGCTCAGCAGTGCACCTACAGTATGTACAATGTTATGCAAAAAAACTGATAAAACTCAAAATAACTGGCAAATTTATAAAAGTATGCTGTCCAGTTTTAAATGCTGTAATTTAATGCCATTATTTTCCTGGCGAAACTCTTTAAAAAAAATGGTAAAATTAATGATGGATAATTTTCTACTCAGCATTTTCAAGCACCTGCTGGTTTGTACACTGGAATTTTTCCGCTGAAAATTTTTACAGTGAAAATGAATACACAGCTTAATACATGTATGTATTCGGATGAAGATGTGTGGGGTATTTGGTCATTGTTTTTCACTTACAGTACTTAAATAGGCCCCTTAATATGCAGTTTGGAATTTTTTTCCTTCATAGTGCAAGAAATATAAGTAAGTTAAGGTGTGCCCTTCTCTAAGGCTCTTACCTAGAGAGTCCTGTCACTAACTTGTCCTCCCCACCAAGTTAGTGACTTTGGTTAAAATAACATACACTTGGTTTTTGGTAATGCACCATGCTGAGTCTAATGTGCAGTGGGGGTAATAAATGTGTGCTGCATATTAGACTGAGATACCAATATTATACTAATAAACTACAGAGCTCAGGGTGTTGGCACACAGGGCACTTGTCGTCTGCAGGAGGTTGTACTCCCCCATGAGTGACAAATGAAATGCATACAGTATATGTCGACCAAGTGAGATTTGGCATTAGGAACAGGGAAAGGGGAGTTGAAAAATTAATGGAGTTTTTTCTTTAAATAAATGAAATTGGATAGGTGGTAAAAAGCTACAAAGGATAGGGATAAAATTAATAGTGAAGATAAACCTTGGCTTGTATCCATGGCAGATACAAGCTACACTCTGTTCGTCATATCAAAATGGGATATGAAACACAGATTAGACAGGTGTTCCTGTAGTTTTCAGTACTAGTAGGAGCTGCTAGCGCTACATGCATAAAGGAGCACCACTTTGCAAACACAAAGAGTTGTGCCTTTGGGCTGTGGGTTCAACTCCAATCGGTGCAAAGAGACATGTCTTTTGTCACTTTTTACCTTACCCCCTTTCCTCCTTTGTAAATGAACCCATATAAACACAAGTCCCACCCGATGCACCCAGATAACAAACAGGGCTATGCTTTGGTGTTATTCAAAGTTTTGCCCCCAAACTTGAGCGTCTTCTATCTATCAAGAAGATAAATAGTTAGATAGATAATTCCCACCATGCTCTTTAAATATTAATTTGGAGTAATCCAATCTACTCTTTGCTGCATAATACTGTCTCAGCTACATTGATTATACTGATCCAGCTACCTGATACAGGGGCTTCTTTGCAAAGTTGCTGCCTAATGTTTTTTTCATCTGTATGGTAATTCAGAGGCCTGTTTGTGGGTAGTTCACCTTAAAGTCTATTCTAATTTTAAATCAAAATACTTAAATTATATACTCTTGTTTGTAATTAAAAAGCTGCCTATCATTTGAATCTAGTAGCCCCCTAAAAAAGCCAAGGGAGGTAATTTTCCGATGAAAGTGGCACAGTATAAATAATAGAGTATTTATTCCCTTGGTTATGTCACAGTGAGGATGTGTCCCTGGAGAGTTCTCTGAGCCAACTATTACCAAACACAGTGTCAGCATGTTGAAATATTATCTGCAATAACTCCTCTCAGCTGCCTTGCCTTGTCGAGCGCTTTCATCATTTATGTACTGGTTTCCACAACAAAGATTTTTCTAATTGTCAGCTGTGAGCAAAAGCAGGGTTATTTTTAAAGCAGATTTTGCCAAGACTGATATTAATCTCTAGCTGTAATGGCTTTTATGTTAAGGAATGTCAGACTGTATTATGCCTGCATTCAGCTCAGAACATCAAATTGTATGGTTTGGTAAGTGCCTTGATTTTTTCCATTCTGGATCAAGAGTTTGTTTATCCCACTGTATAGAAACAGGGTATAGGTTTTTATACTGTAGTGTTATTTGGTAGTGGGGGCTGAGTATGCACCTCCATGATAAATAGATTAAATTTAATTTGTTTCTTTAGCAGGCATATAAGCCTATAGGCTGATTTTTTTTTTTGTAAAATGCATGGTCTATTTATATATTTAGGCGAAAAATTGTTTCAGAAGTGTAAATCCTAAACATTCCAAATTAAAAGTTAAAAAGTTACATTTGATTCTGCAACTAAAGTTAAGGGCAGTTTACCGTATTTTAAGGTTATATCACATTCATTATTCTAATCAAAAAATAAAACCGCACTCCAAGGTCTGGAAATAGTGAAAAAAGTGGAAAATTTTATTTCAACGTTTCGGCACACCAACTCGGTCCGTCTTCAGGCAGTTGTTGCCTGTATTGCAAGTGCACCACTATATATATATATATATATATATATATATATATATATATATATATATATATATATATATATATATATATATATATATATATATATATATATATATATATATATATATATATATATATATATATATATATATATATATATATATATATATATATATATATATATATATATATATATACAGGGCCACCATCAGAAACCACAGGCCCCTGCGACAAAACTTTCTGGGGCCCCTGGTCCCCGCCCAGCCCCCAAGCCCTGCCCACACCATAGTAAAAAGGCCACACAGACGGGAAAGGTAAACCCAACCCAAAAGTTATAATAAAAAAAAAGCCATTGGTGGTCAGGACCCAATTAAAAGTTCAAAAAAATTGGCGGCCATGGTCCCACATAATAGTTTTAAAAAAACATTGGTTCAAGGGCCCCCCATAAACATTTTTAAAAAAACATTGGTGGCCATGACCCCCCTTACAAGAAAAAAGGAACATTGGTGGCCAGAGGCCTGTATTGTATTAAAATCATACATTGGTGGCCAGGGGTTTAATAAAGTTAAAAAAACACATTGGTACTCAATGGAACTTACCTTAGGCTCCTTTCTTGACTTCGGGGCTTCAGCTTCTCCTTTCATGGCTTTGGGTCTTTAGCTTCTGCTCCTTTTATGCTTCGGGTCTTTTCGCGGCTTCGGTATGTCATCGGGTCTTTTTGTGGCTTTGGGTCTTTTTGTGGCGTCAGCTCAGTTTTGGGTCTTCGGCTCTTTTCGCTGCTTTGGATTTCCGCTCTTCAGGACTTTGTTGGTTGGTCGGTGTCAAGGGGGGCCTGGCTAATTCAAAAAGTGCAACACAGCCATGTCCCCCTTTAGGCAGGGCGTGGTACAAATGTACCCCTTGTGCCCCCCTGATGACAGTCCTGTATATTTGTGTGTGTGTGTGTATATGTATAGAGGACTGCAGTTTTCTGCCCCAGTATGATGCTTTTCCCATGGATGCAGGGCCACTTCTGTGATAAGGGGAGAACTTTGCCTCAGGTGCCAGTTCCCAGGGCCAAAAACAGCCCCATGTAACTTTTAAAGGAACATTTCAGTGTAAAAATAAAAACTGGGTAAATAGATAGGCTGTGCAAAATAAAACATTTTCTAATATAGTTAGTTAGACCAAAATGTAATCTATAAAGGCTGGAGTTAGCAGGTGTAGAACAGAACACAACTTCTTGGTATTCAGCTCTCTGAGTTAGTCAGTGACTTTAAAGGGGCCACATGAGTCATAACGGTCCAGTGAGCAATTGATCCTCAGCATTCATCTCAGATTCAAAAGCAAACCGTTATGATCCATGTGCCCCCCCCCCCTCAAGTCACTGATTGGTTACTGCCAATCAGTGGAAACCAAAAGAGCTGCAAAACAGGAAGAAGTGTTCTGGCTATTATGTTAGGCAGCCAATCAATCCAGTCTTGTATATTACATTTTTGGATAACTAACTATATTGAAAATGTTTATTTTTGCACAGCCTATCTATTTACCCAGTTTTTATTTTCATACTGAACTATTCCTTTATAGTGGACTTTATGGTCTTAAAATGGAAATTCAGCTATTCTTGCACAGTGGCTCTCTGTTCTAGCTCTGTACCTCCCCCAACTCAAAAGAAGTAAGCATTGGGAGGTGAGCATTGCGTGGTATCGGACCACTGGAGCACCCCTGCATGAATAGGGAACCTTTTGCCCTAAAGGTGCTGTTGAGCTCTATATTCCTGCAGCCTTAATACTTGAAGTTGGAATGCTTGAAGTTGGAACACATACTGTATGTTAGGTTGAAAGATGCTCAGCCTTGGCATCTAATAGAAAACATGCATCAAGGTGCTATGAAACTGGTGTTGCCTTTATATAGATAAATCTGCAATAGTCCAATTATGATTTAAACTGTACTCGTTATATTACCCTTTTATATGAACAAAAGCTGAGCGTGACTCATGCTCCAACACATTCCCAGAGAGCTTCCTTTTGTAGCAGATGTCCTTTTAAAATACATTCAGGCCAAGAATGTAAATCTGTAGAAGTAGACAAGTAGGCTTTTTTCTTCCTCTTAAAAAACGTGATGCTCTTGTCATTTGGGCAACTAACTCTTCATAATTTATGACCCTATGATTAAGATTGTTTATTAGAAACAAAGGCAAAAATATCCCTTTGGCTTCTCTTTTCTCCTGTTTTGCTGGAAACTTAAAGTAATAAATTACATGTCTGAGTTGGAGGTGTTCCATTTATGAATTTTTTTTTCATTGTGCCCTTGAAGTTTTACATGAAGGTACATTATACAAACTGTACATATGGTATATAATTAAATCTGTACAATTTAAAGTAATGGAATTTTGCTGAATAATGTGTAAAATATGTAATCTATGTATTAATATACCCCTGACAGTTACTGACATATATTCACTGTAATACACAGCATTATGACTTAACTTTTGTATGTAATATTATTATCATTTTGACTTGTGTGGGGTAACATGGGCTCTGTTTATTTCTTCTTCCAGCATTCATATAGCCTGACACAGAACTGTGAACTGAATTAGTTCCTTATCATTATTATTATTATCCTTTATTTGTATTAAGCTGACACATTTATGAAGTGCTTTTGTGTGGGTGTTCTATATATTTACAGAAGAGGAGGGCAAAAATGGAAGCCTTGCAAATCAGCATCAGGAGGGCAGAATTACTGAAGTTAATAGCAAAAGCAAGGTCAATCAAATTAGTTTACTTACATTTCTAATCTTATGGTGCCTGCCTGTTGAACCCGTGAAATCCCATGTAGTTATACATCACTTCATATACCCTTTGTCATAGATAATAGAATATTGTAATAGAGTACTTAATTTACATTCGATAAGGCGTAAGTGGGATTCAAGGTAAAGTAATGAGCATGTACAGTGTAGAACAGTAACAGTTGTTGGGTTACAAGAAAAGAATGGCTTTAATCACGGGGATCAAGCGTTGAGCAGCTGATGGAATGAAGTACCCCAGTTAAAAATTTTTTGATGTACTTTATTTGTTTTCTCCATATAAGAGACATTAGGGGGGTTATTTATCAAAGGTCGAGTTGTGTTTTTCAGGAAAAATTTGATTTTTTTTTTTTAAACAAAAAAAAAATAGAATTTTTGAGATTTAGTATACCCCATCCCTGGAAATAGCTTGATTCCAAAAATACACCATCTAAAACTTGTCAATGTCATTTAGCAGTCAATGACAGAGCTCCCTTCATCCACTTGAAGATGTTAATAGCCTTCATGATGTTCCTCTAATTTGTTTTAGCTGAAAACTAGATCAATTCGTGTTCGGGTTGTTTACCCCAAATTCGCTGATTTGAGTTTTTCCATTTGCATTTTTCCTTATATTAGAAACTAAGCAAGTTGTGAGTTCTTTCGAGGTTTAAAAAGCTCACATAACCCTCCTGTTCTGTATTTTAAACATTATGTGTGGATTACCCTTACTCAAAAGGCCTTATTTCTTTGCTTTATCAGTCTTTAATGATGCAAACTCCATCATATATAAAAACATGGGAACCCTTAACCCAAAGGCATGGGAGAGGATGTGGGAAGGACCGAACAAATGTTCTATTAATTTGAATGAAATAGAAACTTCCTACAAAATACTTTTTCAGACAAGTGTGGATGTTTTCATTTCTTGATTTTTGTTAATTGTGCGTGATGAATTTTAGAGAGATAATGAATTCTTGTTTACATGCTTAGTTGAAGCTAAGAAATTCATGGGAGCCATGGGAGTTGAAAGGAAACCCTCTGACAGGCTCTGCTGGGGTTTGATCCCAGGACTTCCTGGTTTTTGGTTGCTGGCTGTTCGCCCTAACCACCGGGCCAGGAGAACAGCTGGCAAGTACTTGTTCCCTTGTCATCTGGGCCCTAAGCTTGCTCTTCACCCCAGAATCCTCATTGGTAGGCTGGGGTCAGCCAATCAGGGCTGACTTAGCCCTATATATAGCCCAGCCCTCCAAACAGTCATTGACTGAGCATTAGCTACTGTTGGAGCACTGTGGCCTGACCCTAGCTCTTGTGCTCTTGCTGATCTTACTCCTTGTTCCTGTCCTTTCTGGTCTGACTCTTTGTTTCCTGTTCTTTCTGTTTTGACTCTGTTTCCTGTTCTTTCTGGTTTGGCTCCTTGTTTCCTGTTCTTTCTGGTTGACTCCTTGCTTCCTTTTCTTTCTGTCTGACTCCTTGTTTCCTGTTCTTTCTGGTTGACTCCTTGCTTCCTTTTCTTTCTGTCTGACTCCTTGTTTCCTGTTCTTTCTGGTTTGGCTCCTTGTTTCCTGTTCTTTCTGGTTTGACTCATTGTTTCCTGTTCTTTCTGGTTGACTCCTTGCTTCCTGTTCTTTCTGTCTGACTCCTTGTTTCCTGTTCTTTCTGGTCTAACTCCTTGTTTCCTGTTCTTTCTGGTCTGACTCCTTGTTTCCTGTTCTTTCTGGTTTGACTCCTTGTTTCCTGTTCTTTCTGGTCTGACTCCTTGTTTCCATTCCTGTCTGGTCAGACTCCATGTTTCCAGTCCTGCTGGTCTGAATCCTTGTTTCCAGTCCTGTCTGGTCTGACTCCTTGTTTGCTGCCCTGCCTGATCATCCCCATCCTGACTTGGTTTTATGTCCACACCATCCAGTTCTGTCCCAGAGTCCTCATCCTAGTCCTGATCTGTTTCACTCCTGTCTACATCCAGTCACATATTCTTCGCCCCAATTCATCCTGTTCCTCTTAACACAATATTAGCTCTTGCCTGAAGAACTCACCTTTCCTACTTATTCCTCCTTAGTGCCCCCCTACCAGTCCCTTACACCCTCACTGTTTTAAGAAACTGTATAGTAGTTGTTTATGTGCCAATCTGATATAGGGTAGGTAATACTGCTTTGTCCTGTGGATATATTTAGAATACTAGTCATATATCAGTATAGGGCTTACATTTGTTAGCCAGAAAGGGCAGACATATATTTATCCATACAAGTATAATAAGTTACAACAACTTTTCTTTATGTTAAACATTCTGTTTACCTTTTTTGTAAAATGTAAGAACTCATTGTACTTTTTATCTTAAGCCTTACCTCTACCCTCCTCTCATGTTAAAGGAGAATTTAACCCTGTAGAAAAAACCTATACCCCCCCACGTGGACCCCTCCCTCCTCCCCCCAGGCTAACTGCCCCCCCCGGGAAATGCCCCATACCTTATACTTAACCCTCGTTTGTGTCTTCTTCTGGCGCTTCGGCAATTTCCATCCAATTTGGCGCATGCACAGTTGTCCAAACCTGCTCCAACTGTACATGCACCGACATACCACTCTCCCAATCAGCTTACCAAGAACCCAGAAGATGGATGACAGTCCGATGCCAGAATCTGCGACAAGGGGTAAGTATAAAGTATGGGGCATTTCCCCAGGGGGGTAGTTAGGTTGGGGGGAGGAGGGAGGCTGGTCTTTGTGGGGTGGGGGGGTACAGGGTTTTTTCTACAGGGTCGAATTCTCCTTTAAAATTACACTGTGCTGTGTTACAGGTGTTTCACTAAATACTGCGTTATTAGAGCCCACAGGGGTGCTTCTATAATGAGGAGGCCTGAGAATCTCGCCTCAGGCGGCAAAATGTGGGTCAGTACAAGGGGCGGCATTATGGCGGGTGTAATAGACTGCTGCTCTGCTGCGGACGCGGTAAAAAAAAAAACTTGCTTGGCAAATGTAAATATGTGCCGCACATAATGCGGCTTCAGCTTCTGTCAGTTCCCTCCTGCTGCTGCCCGGCTGCCGCCCTGACTTGTCCCGTGCGGAGTACGGTGCTACTTGCCAGTGAAAGGTGGGTCGGTGTTTGCACGCGATAGCGCACATGTCTTCTTGGTTGCGCGCTTGCGATTGTGCATCCTTGGTTGCGTCATCGGTTGTGTACGATTGAGCGCTGTTCAGCACTGCTGTGGCAGGGGCAGAAGTGGCTGTCCGGCCTGACTCGGCAAACGGCAATGTCCTCAACTGTAATAATAAGGATATTTAAAGTCCCTGAGGAGTAATGGGTAGGTTAAGAGGTTATTCAGGGGTTGTGTATATGATATGAGAATCCTCCCTATCCAGTAGCAGTACATTGGGCAGCCTTTTCCTTTCTAGCCCGGATTTAATGTTTTTATGTTTATTCTCCAAGAAGCTGTGGGTCTGTTGCCGGTGGGTCAGGATGAAGAGGAAACTAGCTCTTGTGACTAGATGGCAAGCCGCAAGAAGAGAATGAGCCCCCTGTGTGATACATAATTGCTGCTACACCAGGGAGCCTGGCAACATCGCACCCATCACGAGATGCAGTGACGGTAGTACAGGGGCTGAAAGATGAGCATAGGAAGGTTTGCGCTTAACTCAATATAAATTTCTGCGCCTCTCACAACTGCGCATCCCAAGCACGCCAACAACCATCCTGCCCTCCTAAACCTATACCATCCTCGTCACCACATTCTATACCATCCTGCCCTCCTAAATCTATACCACCCTCCTCTCCTCATTCTATACCATCCTGCCCTCCTAAACCTATACCACCCTCCTCTCCTCATTCTATACCTCCCTGCCCTCCTAAACCTATACCACCCTCCTCTCCTCATTCTATACCATCCTTTCCTCCAAAACCTATACCATCCTCATCACCACATTCTATACCATCCTCCTCTCCTCATTCTATACCATCCTGCCCTCCTAAACCTATACCACCCTCCTGTCCTCATTCTATACCATCCTGCCCTCCTAAACCTATACCACCCTCCTCTCTTCATTCTATACCATCCTGCCCTCCTAAACCTATACCACCCTCCTCTCCTCATTCTATACCATCCTGTCCTCCTAAACCAATACCAACCTCCTCTCCTCATTCTATAACATCCTGTCCTCCTAAACCTATACCATCCTCCTCTACAGGGGCGCTTCTATAATGAGGCAGCCTGAGAATCTCCTCTCAGGCGACAAAATGTGGGTCAGTACAAGGGGCGGCATTTTGGCCGGTGTAATAGACTGCTGCTCGAAACCTTGATATGCACTGTGATGCCTCAATTTTACATCTCCTTAATATAAGTTTGTTCAGCATTTACTTAATTTTCTTGTGGCCCCAATACGTTATAATGCAGTAATAATCTATAGTGTACCATTAATGCTACAGTTTCTACTGCATCTCCAATCATCCTACACTTATTCTGCTTGACTCTTCTCCTTTCAATGGAAGCAACCCTGTCACATCTCTCTGTTCTTCAGAGGGATTTTTAACAGTGCAAGGTACTGTAACTTAAAGGGATTGTGTCATGATTTTTTTGGTGTCGTTTTTATTTCTAAATTACACTGTTTACACTGCAAATAATTCACTCTATAATATTAAAATGAATTCCTGAACCAGCAAGGGTATTTAGTTGTAATATTGGTGTGTCGGTGCATCTCAGGTTATTTTGCCTGGTCATGTGCTTTCAGAAAGAGCCAGCACTTAAGGATGGAACTGCTTTCTGGCAGGCTGTTGTTTCCCCTACTCAATGTAACTGAATGTGTCTCAGTGGGACCTGGATTTTACTATTGAGTGTTGCTCTTAGATCTACGAGGCAGCTGTTATCTTGTGTTAGGGAGCTGCTATCTGGTTACCTTCCCATTGTTCTGTTGTTAGGCTGCTGGGTGGAAAGGGAGGGGGTGATATCACTTCAACTTGCAGTACAGCAGTAAAGAGTGGTTGGAGTTTATCAGAGCACAAGTCACATGACTGGGGGCAGCTGGGAAACTGACAATATGTCTAGCCCCATGTCAGATTTCAAAATGAAATATAAAAAAAAATATTTTTAGAAACAGATTTCAGTGCAGACTGATGTGTTTTAAAAAAACAAACAATATTTTCCCATGATAGTTTCCCTTCAAGCACTACATTTCCTGTACATTTCTTGTGTGATAACTGACTAATAGTAGAATAATTATTTAAAGGTTTTTAATGTCTCTAGGTTAAAAAAATACAGTCTACAAAGTATCCATATACTTTATTAACTTTAGGGACAGCATGGTAACACATTTAAGGGTAATTTACCTATCTTGTATGAGAAAGGCATGGTGTGTGGGGGCGTGACTCGGGGTGTGGCTTGAGGGCTTGACATGGGGCGTGGCACGGGGGCGCATTACCATGCTTTCGCCTCAGGCAGCAGAAAGGCCAGAATCACCCCTGAGAGCCCAGAGTATGAATGGATACTCCTTATATACTTACCTGTAACACTTCTCTTTCCATCATCTTCAAAAGTCTCCTTAATGTGGAACCATGTGCCATATATCTATTAACCAGAAGCACAAGAGAGTTTACCTGGTTCACAGAGCCATATTAAAATAATAATTATGTATGTGCCCAAGAGTAATAGCTTCACTTTAAATAACACTAACTGCATCTAGTTATAACTTTCATGCCAGTATACATTTTCATAACTGCCAGTGCATGCTTGGCTTGTGAAAAGTACATGACAATCCACTGCACTTTTATCACTGCAACATACAGTACACAGCTGCACTATAGACACATTACAAATAAATTGTGTATCTAAAGGCACAGTCATTTTCTAACACAATGGCTGTTGTTTTGAACCTCATGGCAGTGGATATATTCTGAGATGTGAACAGAACATGCTACAGAAGCTGATAATCCCCTGGAATGTATTTTTATCTTGCAAAATCAGCTCAAAATTACTTGGCCTCTGAAATGTTTATGTTTGTGAAACTAAAGATAAAGTGCAATGGCCCTTATCTTTATGCCTCCAATAACATTAAAATCATACATTTTACAGTTTATGTTTAAGCTGATACTATTCTTGGTTTTTGCTTCTGGACAAAAAGTCTATAGAAGCTGTGAAATCAGGTCACAAGAGATGTCTGACCTTCTTAGTAGGATGATTACAGCTTCTGCAGGTATAAACTTATATCATTAAATACTCATCTCATGTAATACACAAGTGCCAAACCCACACTGCTCCTGTGCATGCCTTTCTATGCTGAAACATATATGTGGTTTGCTGGGAAAACTGTGCCTTCTAAGTTATTAGTGTTAAAAAAAAGTGTGTACTTACCCAAGCCCTATTTAGATAATTGTTTGCTTAGGTGACAGTAGTATAGTTAAGGGTAAAACTACACTGGAAGTTTTTGTGGGTTAGAATTTATCTGATTTTGCCATGCAACAGCATGACGTTTGTAGAATCCTATGAAATCGGATCCCCCTATAGCTAAAATGTAAAGTCAGATCAGATAAAGTCTGATGGTGTAGTTTGTTTATGCATCTACATTAATGAAAAAAGTCAGTCAGTTTTATCTAACGGATGAAGACACAGTAAGCAGCGTTGCCATCCTATAGTTGAGTCACATTCGATGGAAACTTTTCCATGTAGTTTACACATAACATTTTTGTATCAGCCCCATTATATTTTGACCCATGGTTTATGTAAAAGAGGAGCAACGTTAGTGTTGCCACCTGGCCGGTATTTTACCGGCCTAGCCGGTAAAACACCAGCCGGGGCCGGTATTACAAATTTACCGACAATGTAGCTGCCGGTAAATTTGTAATACATCAAACAAATGCCCGTGGCCTGCACCCTAGTAAAAACTTACCTTTTTGCTGCTGCCTTGAGTCCAAAAGCGCGATGTGGCCCTGCCCCCTTTGACGTCACGACTGGCCCAGCCAATCACGCACCATGGATCCACCCCCTTAATTGTCACAACCTGCCCCTTTGAAGCCAGGGCCCGCCCTTTTATTCCCGCCCCCTCCACCAGCCGGTAGAGATTTTTTTAAAAGGTGGCAACCCTAAGCAACGTACTTCTGGCTATTATTGCTTTTATGTACAAAAATACCTGCTGTTCTTTATTAAATAAGCACACACATGTAAGGTGCTTATTGGCGAGCCCCAGCTCTATTTATATAATAGGCTCACAAGTGAGTGTTTTATAGTTGTAATGGAAGAAATGTTGGCAGTTTGTGTACATTCGTTGTTATTGGCCATATTATTTATGTATGTATTGCCTCCAGGCTTTGGAGTTTTATGGCTATTATTGCTCTCATATCAAAAAAAGACCTGCCCTTCTCTTAGACTATGATGGGAAATGATTATTTTGTTCTCTCAGAATACTGTGGTAATTAAAACACTTTCCATTGCATTTAGAGATGATAGTGAGCAATTTGTCAGCTCTTATTAAGTGGCTATGATTGTCAAAGGCAGTTTTGTGTTATTTACTCTATAAATCTTCACCTGATAATACAGTTGTGTATCCATATTTTGTCATTGTGCTAATTTTAAATCCAACAGTGTCTGTTTTGTGTTATGTCTTACCACACTATTGCACCAAGCCATTCTGGTGTCAGGAGGTTCCTGAATTTCATCCAGGAAGTATAAGCTTGTGGCCATGGCATTTTTATATTTCATCAGCAGATCACTGGCTGCAATATTTCCTAGCCACCACAAATATATAGAATTCTGTGGGAAAATGTACAAGTGTCTTTTTTTTCTCCAAGAACTTTGTCTCAGATTGTGCTTTACAGAACATGTAGCACCCCGAATAAACATTTGCAAAGAGCATTGGTGCATGGGTTTTGAGGTAAAGTTATTCATTGACAGGAAAATAGCCCAATAACCTGCCCATCTTCCAGGCTCATGATGGCTTATAAAACATATTTTTTTTAAGCTCCTATTAAATCAACTGCTTTTTATGCTACAAAACTTTGATACAAAACTTACACTCATTATTTTCTGGAGAATTACAGGTATGGGACCTGTTATCCAAAATGCTCTAGACCTAGGGTTTCCAATCTTTCCACAATTTGGATCTTCATACCTAGAAAATCATGTAAATATTAAATAAACCTAATAGGCTGGTTTTACTTCCAATAAGGATAAATTATATCTTAGTCTGGATCAAGCACAAGGTATAGTTTTATTATTACAGAGAAAAAGGAAATCATTTTAAAAAATGTGATTATATATAGAAAAAATGGAGTCTATGGGAGATGTCCTTTCCATAATTCTGAGCTTTCTGGATAACAGGTTTACAGATAATAGATCCCATGCCTGTATAATAAAATATGTTTCTAGGCTAATAAAATGTAATTTGCTATCATGCTTTGTACTGTTTTCTAAAATATATGTGTGTGTGTGCAGCATGCTTTCATACAGAGAAAGTTTCTCCTTTTTATCTTCCATCATACTCTCATGTAATGACTCACCCTGGTGGTCTAGTGGCCGGCAGGGTCGTCTGCCACATCTCCAGCGGGGACAACCACCGCATGCTGTCTTTCTCCTCCTGTGCCAGTATCTCTATGGTGCACGCAGCCGCTCGCTTCTGGGTTTACGCATCGCACAATGGTGCTTTGAATGAAAACTCATTGCCCGATGTTGGTTCTATTCGTTAGTATCCTGGGTGTTTATTACTTGTGAATCCTGCTTGATCTATTGTTATTGACCCTTGCCTGCCTGCTGACTATTCTGAATCTCTCCAATCTGACCCTTGCCTGCCTGCTGACTATTCTGAAACTCTCCAATCTGACCCTTGCCTGCCTGCTGACTATTCTGAAACTCTCCAATCTGACCCTTGCCTGCTGACTATTCTACACTCTCAAATCCTGATCCTAGCCAGTCTGACCATTCCTTGAACTCTGCCTGCACCGAACCGGCCTGTATGACTATTCTTATCTGCTTGTGCTGGCTCGGCCTGGCTGTCCACATTGTCTGTCTGGCCTGTCTTCCATCCAGTATCCTTGGTGAAGCGATTCTGCCCCTTTGCTCATCCAGAACCTTTAGCTTTGCTCCTCTCCAATGCCGGGCCTACTCGGCCGGCGCCCTAGGCAACCCGGCCAAAACTTCGCCCCCGCCGCTTGCGCATGCGCAGAAGGCAGTGACACGCGAGTGCGCATGCGCAGAAACCGCACGAGTGCGGATGCGCAGAAAATGTGCGAGTGCGTATGCGTAAACTACGTAGAAGTGCGGCCACAGCTAATGAACATAGCGGTCCGAGCTAGGGGAAGGCGTCAGAAGAGGTACGTGCCTGGCGCCCCTGTGCCTTTGCGCCCTAGGCAAGTGCCTCTTCTGCCTACCCCTAGTTCCGGCCCTGCTCCTCTCTTAGTAAGACCTTGCGGCATCCAATTAGCTGAGGGCTCCTCCCGAGCTGAAAGGCGGCAGCAGAAGCAAAAGCCGAGTCCAGGGAGCCTAGCATTGGTTCTGGAATTAGGGTGCCGAATGTGACACATCTCATGTGTCATTGTATGACATCAGTCACAGAAAAATGTTATGCTAACTTAAATTGAACATATCTGAGGAAGCATTCATACTGTTTAATCTGATGATCTAGTTAGTCCTCGGAACAGTAAACTGAGGTTGCAGATAAACCTAGCCTCACCTAGGTAGTAAATGACGCAACATTATTTAGATCATGTTCCAGCAAGGATAGAAAATATTTGTGTATTTAAAAATGTTACTAACATTCTGTAATTTAAAGGACTGGGATAACCTGTTGTAATGGGATTTCTATAGGGCTCTAATTTCAGGGAGCCCTGCAATTAACAGCTGCTTTTAGCAGAAATTACTTCCAGAGCTCCCTTTTGGGTTTTGCTGACTGGCACGTGCTAATGCTGTATCCATGCAGGATCATTTACGTGCTGGAAATGACGCAATGTATTGCAAGTAAAACGGGAACGTAATCTGTGCCTGATTTACAAATTCATCTGAAAAATTAGCTTCACCGTTAGTAAATTGCAGAGCATTTCCCTGAGCACGTTGTGTAAAGTGTTATAAGTCGTACAATTTTGAACCCTTTTCTTTGCTAGTACATGAATCCAGGGCAACAGTAAAGGTCTGTTGTATGTACATTATGCAAAGCTCCCCATAGACGCGACGATTCTTCATGCCGAACGACCGATTTTAGGGAAGTCCAACCAATCCTTCGAAATTATTGTGCGGTTAGTGGGATTCGAACGATCGTACATCTTACGATTTTTCGGCCGACATCTGTCAGGAAATTGATCGGCCAGGTCAAAAAATCTTTGTTGGTCCCAGAACAATTTGTCTATGTTTGCAGGGCCAAGCAGGCAGCTCCCCTTTGTTTTCCTGGCAAATTGGTCTTTTTAGTTGATGGTCAATTCGTACGATCGAGAAAATCGTGGTCTCTCAATGAGGATCTGATCTTTTAAAAATCTCAACATCTATGGCTAGCTTAAGTCACTGTCAGTGTGGGTTTCTTGATTGTGGCTACAGCATGGTAAAAGCACAGAATATCTTTATTTCCTAAAATCCATTCATTTGTATTGATTTATGAATTTGACCCAGACTGGGACTCAACTGAAGGATGTTTCTAATTATAACCATGTTTACCAACAAATTAATGATATTGGATTGTTCAACTTGTGAAATGGGATCCTGTTGACCACCCAGAACAGCAAGGCAAGCCATTTTTGGGTCCAGACCATAAGGCAATTGTATGGGACAATCAAATCAAGTAACATGTGAGAAATATGGTTTCAATTGCATCTCTGTACGGGGCTATGTGACACCAAGAAAACGGTCTGCAATTGTTTTTTTCCATTGTAGACAAACATTTTATTTTCAGGTGACATGCAAATGTGCCATACCTGTGGTGATTCAATTTGTATGCAAACTGAAACAACTGGGGATAACTATATGTGTTTTTCCACCTCTTCATTTCCAGTGCCGGATAATAATACTGACATTATTTGTGTGATATTACAGACTCAATTCAAACATTTCTGTGAAAGAAAACATTACAGTCCTGCTGTGTAGTAATTAGTGGTAAACAAAGTTAGTACCGTAACTCAGACTTGATATAATGATTGGAATGATAAAAATACCAGTTATTTGATTTGATTTCTGCTAAAAGTCATTATTTACTGTCTATAATAATATATCGTAACAATCTTTGTTCTGATTCCTTCCTATCCATCACCTTTTCCCAAGTCCCCTGGTGCTCTGAAATAAATGGTTTTGTAGTGTATAGTGACAACCAGATGCCCTGGTCATGGGGACATAAAATGAGCTGTCAATACATGTATGGCCAGCCAAAAATTGGCTAAGGTATGGATGATTCATAGGGTACAAGTTGTATAGCCTTATAATGTTCAACCCATAGACCAAGTAGTTGGGTCACTAGCCTTAAACCTGTGAATATCTAGGTTGTTTGATGACCTAATACATAAACTTGGCGATCAATCAGTCCTGTGTTCTGCTTTGGCCTATCAGCTTTGGTACAGTCACACCTGAAGTTGACCAGCCAAATCAATATTTTTAAGGGGCCACAAAGGCAAAGAACATCTGAACATGTGGACAAAGTTAAAATACTTGCAGGTATATACTTGTATATGCATTACTTCCAGTAAACTAGCACAAAGAATGTACAAAGTATAGTTACAGTCTATAAATGCTGCAAAGGCATTTTCTTGCATTTCTCCCAATTTTGAGGTCAGTGAGCTGAGGGCCTTTTAGCTAAGCAGTAAATTCATTTCCAGTTAACTTCTATTGCTTCATCTTACTGAGCTGTTGGTATTCAGGAGAATTTCATGCTGTTCCCATCAGATAAAACTGTTGTGTAATATGGTTTTGTAACTGTTTACTTGTTAGTGAAACCTATAGCTATGAAGTAATGTGAACATAATATTAGTAAGTGCAAAAATTGATATTTTTTTATTCAATGTTAAAGGTAAAATGTCATTTATAAAAGACCCATTTAATCTTTCACACATTGAGATCTGTGTGGTGCTCTATAGCAGGAGTCCCCAACTTTTTTTTTATCAATGAGCCACATTCAGAAGTGGGAAGCAACACAAGCATGAAAAATGTCCCTGGTGTTGACAACTAAAGGCTTGATTGTCTAATTGGTTGCCCTATGTGGACTGGAAGCCTTCGGGAGGCTCTGTCTGGCAATATATATGGTTTTTATGCAACCAAAACTTGCCTCCAAGCCTGGAATTCAAAAGTAAGCACCTGCTTTGAGGCCACTGGAAGCAAAATCCAAGGAGATGATGAGCAGCATGCTGCTCTATAGTATGTTTTTAATACAAATTAGTATTATCTGTGGTCCTCTGTAGTTATGCTCATATTCAAGACAGTTTGTCCTCCATCGTTTCTTCTCGTAAGAAGTGAAGGCAGTCCTTCTTATATGGATACAGTGGGATCACGATTTGCAGCAATAAATTGCTGCTTCATAATTATTACCATTAGCGCATAGCTGGTTAGTGCCTGAGAACACAAAACTTATGAACTTAACACTAAAAAAATATTTTGAGGTTATTATACCTTTAACAAAGATGTAATTATAATAAATGAGGGGTTTGAGTTTTAAATGCATGTTCTTCTTGCAGCTTTAGCTTTGGCTGTTGGCCAAGTAGCTGTTCTTGACCAGAGGTAAATGATTTGCAGTTCTGTAGAAAGAAGTGCTTATGCCATGAATGTGTTGCAACTTTCTAGGAAATCTTTGACTCTAGGACAATTAATGGTTTTGTGTTGGCTGGCTTATAGGTACTTTTCCTTGTGAATATTTCCAGTTTGCTGATATTAGATTCATTTCATTTCTACTGGATGTGTGCATGAGGGATGGAAGAGTTTGCAAAGGAAAAAACATCATTTTTACGATAGAACATTGATACGATAAAAGGGGACTCATACACTCCTGTGTATCTAAGATTGTGTTTAAAATAAAATGCAGCATCATTCTTTTAAGGAAAATCACATAGGTGAGTGACATGGTACATGTAGTTTTAATGTGTCTATTCACAGACATGCTTAGATCCATTGCAGATTTTCTAGGGTGATAACCATTTCTGGGAAGAATTTCAAAGAGCTGAGTTACAGCAAAGCATATTCTTGATATGTGTAGTCATGTATTCTGCGCTAGGGCCCCAGTTGTTCCAAAACAAGGTCATGAGTAATTGAAATTACCAAATATACGGCTGGAAAGGGAATTTGTGCCAGGAGCATAAGAAATTAGGTCCACACACATGCACACAACCTGAAATTTGTGTATTTAATAGTGTCATGAATATATAAGATAATTGCAGAAGTGGCTTATAAAAGAAGTAGTAACTACAAGTGGCAGTGGCAGTAGAAGTTATCTAGGACATTCAGTTTCACTGATAACTTGATGACATCAGAGAAGGGTAAAGTCCAATAACACACCTCACGCTGACCCACTGATTGCAATATGATATAAGAATATAAGCTTAGAACAGTATGGCAGCTTTTTAATTGCCAAGTGACAGCCTCAAATACTAGTGGGTAGCCAGGTATTGCATGTACTTTTTAGTGTTCATTAGTTTACTCTCTTGCAGTTCTGAGAATATATATATTTAGTGCCATAATGTCTATATGTTTATTCCAAAACAGTAACAGTGCACTGGACAGCATGACTGGGACAGCAACTCTAAAAATAAACAACCCAAACCCTAGCATATTGAATTTGTTTTGTTTTTTAATAAACCCCATGCTGTGGTCATAGGCATCAGACTATGAGGACTTTGTATTTGACCACAGTCCAAGTATATATAGAAGGGTTATACCACAATTCCTTCATCTATTTTTTAATTGCATTAACATATGTATTATTTTTATATGTACATGTTTTATCATTATCAATGTCATTATCTTTATTGTCTCCTGTGGCATAGGTGGAGTAGAATTAGTAAGGATCTTACATCGATATTAAGTTTCCCTAACCCATTTATATATGTAAATGTGTATCAGACTTATGTTGCATTTTTCTGTTGCCAAAGCAGCCATAGTCTCGGGCTGGCTGAATTAATTTCTCATTACCCACCTATTGTATCATATCGCCCCACAAGAACATAGCATGTGCCATGGCATAGCAGCCAAGACGGTAAAGTCTGAAGTAATCTGGGGTACAGTCACAAGTCCTTATGGATATCTATAGGCATAGATTCAGAACAGTAAGATAATGTTTCCCATAGCTCCCACGCTATGCTAAACATATTCTTATTTTAACCATAGCAAAGGCAACCTGTGTGGTATTGGTAATTTTCTTAAATTGTCATTAAGCTTTCATTTGATTAGTTTACTGAAACTTGTGTATTTTAATACATATACCCCCCCCGCCTTATAAATTCACTAGTTATTTATTTTACATTTGTTTTACTGTCTGCTTTATTAATTTGCATTAATATGTCATGCTTCCTTAAATGTTCTCAATACCTTGGATATTTTGTATGTTTCCTGTGGAACTAGGGCATATTTTGAATAGTTTATACCCTGGATTCACAAAACATGGCTCTTCTGAATGTTACAATATGTAAAGTATTTGTAGTGATGGTATATCAGTGTCTTCTGAAGGCCAACAGCTTGCAGAAGAATGTTTTATAAGCCCTTGTGCTACCTGCCATTGACATGAACTCAACTAACCTAATTCAACTAAGACCACATCTAAGGCTAATGGCCTACTTAATGTTTTGTCCCATAAATACATATTTGAGCATTTTAGGTTGTAAAGCACTTGCCACAAGCTACAGCAATCTGCTTCTATTAATTTCAATGATAGGAGGGCATATAGTGTTTCTCTGCTGGCTATAATACACTGGAGGGAAAACTGGCGTAGGCCTTAGGGCCGGTCTAGTTTCTCTGTATTATGTCTTTTAAATCATTATTGTATTGTTAACAGTAAATTAAAGGTTTCCTGGCAGGTGACAATGGCACCTGCAAAAGTATTAATATATTTGAAAGTGGTGTCAGGTCAGGTAGTCTAAACTGTAACCTTCATAATCTAGTTCATCTCTTTTTAGTTTGATGGGGGCGGGGGTTGCTGATGAATAAACTCTTAGGATTAGAAAGTGGAGATCATTTGGCATCCTATGCTGCTTTTTTTTGTAATAGGGTGTTGTAGAATAAATTCTGCGTTTTTCTGAGAATAGTTTTTTTTTTTCATTTGCTTGATTTTGTAGGATGGATTCATCCAATCTGCAGCCAAAGGCACGTCTTAAATTTCGTTCCAGCTATAGGGAAATTTCAACTTATTCTATTAATGTTTGCTACATGTTGAAACAGGTGCTTGCAACAAAATCTTCAAAAGGCTCTAACTTAATTATGAATTCTCTTACATTCCAGAACTCGTACAGGAGGGTTAAGTATGTACAGAAAGGAGCACAGAATGCTGTGAAACAAAAACAAGGGAAATAGTCTTGAAATCTCGAGAAAATTATAGCATATTTTATGCCAAGATCATTCTCTGAAATGCCAAGTAGAATCATTATGATAAATATTCACTTTTCATTATCGATTTAATGAAAAATCGGAATGCAATGATGAGTATTTAAACCTAGTTAAATGTTAGTTCAGATTAAATCAGTAAATAGTGGTATTCAGTATAATATGCTCATTTGCCGTCAAGGCTTAAAGAATCATGTGATAAGCATTCCTTTTTCTGATGACTGGGAAAATGTTTTGGGAGTCACTTCGAATCTAATCCATATTATGATGGCTATTCCTAAGTGTAAAAATTGGGAATCCTCCTTTGACCATCTCCAGCAACTTCAGTTGTACATAGACGTCTAAGGGAACCCTATATTATTGAGCCAAATCCCCTTTCCTGCAATGATTAAATAATGGGTTTTATGGAAAAACATATATAGAGGGATGGTGTATCTAGTACATGGACAGTTGAGAGAAGGGAGAATGGTGCTCTTGGATTTGATTACCGATGTATAATTGACTTGCATCTCATAAACCAGCAGTTTATAATTTCATTATAATCAGAAACGACACTGTCTCCTTGTTTTATATAAGCCTCAACCTAGAAAATAGAAATGTTACAATATATTAGTCTTGCTGGGCAATGTGTGCTGCTGTTCAACTGGTAATATGACATTATTATTATTATATATCAGTGGTTAGTTTGACCTGCATGGTATAAGATTGACCTTGGGTCGTGTTTGTGTGTTTATGAAAATAATCCAGTTATCTGGCTGTACCCTAATTCCACTATGTTTCTGTTACATAAATAGTTAAAAAAAACTGATTTATTCATTATTTATAACTTTTTTTGTAGGTGTGGATTTGTGGGACTGTAGGAAATACATATTATAGAATATTATATGGTTATGGTTGATTTTTTTTTATAAATATTTCATCCACTGTCTCTTTTTAGATCCAAATATACCTACAATATTTTTGCAAATCCAATAGAATTAACATTTTGTGTTTGCATTTATCATTCTCTTTTACAGGGGGAACACAGAGACTACCACGTGCAGTGGGAGTGGCTTTGGCAAAAGAGCTCATCTTCTCTGCTCGTGTACTAGATGGAAATGAAGCCAAGTCGTTGGGATTGGTCAGTCACGTGGTGGAGCAGAATGATGCCGGTGATGCAGCTTTTAAAAGAGCTGTTGCACTAGCACGTGAATTCACACCTCAGGTACAATATATTTCTGCAGTGCAAAGTGCAACGTTTCAGGGCCACGCCCCTTTATCAAGCAAAGGGGCGTGGCTCTGAAACGTTGCACTTTGCACTGCATTAATAAAATTGCAAGGACTCGCCCTGCTGCTTTAAATCATGTGTGCCAGTAAATTTTCTCGTGCCTGGTTGTGAGGTTTCCGATTCCTCTATCGCTGGGCACCAGAAGGATAATTTTGCTCTGGTGATGTGGGGTGTGTGGCTTCTACAGTTTGCAACTGATCCTCAGCATTCAGCTCAGATTCAAAAGCAACGGTTATGGCCCATGTGCCCCCCCCCCTCAAGTCACTGATTGGTTACTGCCTGGTAACCAGTCAGTGTAAACCAAGAGAGCTGCAAAGCAGGAAGTAGTGTTCTGGCTATTATGTTAGACATCCAGTCACTCCAGCCTTTATACATTACATTTTTGCTTAACTAACCATATTAGAAACATTTATCATTTTGCACAGCCTCTGTTTACCCAGTGTTTATTTTTATACTGAACTATTCCTTAAAAATGGAACACACATAACCACTCAACCTTATAACTGCTTTGACTGAAGTGTCAGTGTTGTCCTTCTTGGGCAAATGTTAATGTTCATCTGTACACTCCGTAAAAAATCATTTGGTTTGTTAAAAAGATTTATAGCTGCTCTAAATGGTGAGGTTAGTCCAACCCCAGCCATGGAAAAGATCCTAGAGAGATACAGTCATCACTTTTCTCCACCATCTCTGAACCTTTAACTAAGAACACTTTAGGTGATATTGGGCATTTACTATTTAGTAAAAGCCTGCAACTATGCAGTGTTGCATAAAAATACATAAAATAGCAGCAGTCAATATATAATCAATCTTTTAGTAAGCAACAGATTCTGTGTTAACATAGTAGGTTAGGTTGAAAAAAGACACACATCCATCAAGTTCAAGCTTTTAACTTTTTTAACCTGCCTAACTGCTAGTTGATCCAGAGGAAGGCAAAAAACCCCATATAAAGGGGAGGAAAATCAGACTTGTCAATGGATCAACTTGTACTATGAGCTATCTCCCATAATCCTGTATTCCCTCACTTGCCATAAAGCCATCCAACCCCTATCTAATGTATCAGTGTTAATATTTCACTTGTTATTTCTAACAGTGTGACATTAATTTGGTATAAAATGTGTCACATAGATATATATATAGATATACTTTATATATAATTAATGTATCAGTGTTAATATTTCACTTGTTATTTCTAACAGTGTGACATTAATTTTAGGTAAAAAAAATAAAAATCAACAATTTGGTGTAAAATGTGTCACATATATATATTTAGATATACTTTCTGTTGTGTTTCTGTTAAAATCAGTTACTCTAACTGAGCCTGTTGAGTGCAGTATTTTTTCGCTATTTTGTACACAGTTTACCTGCACCCAGGCATGCTGTGTTTTTGTTTTGTGAGTGCTCCTCTATATCCATATATATATATATATATATATATATATATATATATATATATATATATATATATATATATATATAAATATATATATATATATATACATATATATAATATATACAGCCTTCAAAATGGACCCGCACTCCAATCAAACGGTTTTATTAAAACATCACTCATGTACCCAACATTAATAAAGGCCCCAATGTTGGCCGAAACGCTGGTTACACAAGTGATGTATAAATTCAATAAAATCTTTGATCACAAGAACTTTTGGAGTGCTGGTCCGTTTTGAAGGCTGCATATTACATTTTGACCACAGCACCCACCATTAATCTTTGGAGGAAGAGTGTGGGTACTAACAGAACAAATATATATATATGTGTGTGTGTGTATATATAGGATCCATTATCCAGAAGGCTCCAAATTATGGGAAGGCCATCTCTCATGGACTCATGGATAGTTTTAATAATAAAACTATACTTTATACTTGATCCCAACTAAGATATAATTAATCCTATTGGTGGCAAAACAACTCCATTGAGGTGAATTCATGTTTAAATGTTTTTTTAGTAGACTAAAGTTATGGATATCCAAATTACAAAAGAACCTCTTATCTCGAAAGCCGTAGATCCCGAGTATTCTGTATAACAGGTCCCATACTTGTACTGACAACAACAAAAAATACAATATCAGTTGACTTGCTAAACAAGTTTATTAGTAATTATGCATAAGCAACTTGCATATAGTCCATTTCAGTGTACACGTATTGTACTTATTTAGTTTTTACACACGTTTTCTAGTAACTTTGCAGGTACTGTATTCCTCAGTTTTATAATCATGCCAACTGGTGTGGCAAACAAAGCAGCACAGCATTGGGTTTTGACTTTTATACCACTTAAAAAGTGACAGTCTGGGATTATGTTGATATTTGTATTAGTCTGACCTTAAATAATTGGGTCACTCAAAGGGTTAAAGTAAATATTTGTTAATACTTTTCAAGGGAATCAAGATGAAACAGCTTTAAGAGCCAAGAGAATTATATAACCTTCAACTGAGCAACACACTTGAATGTGTTCATCCACATAAGTATGTCATTTTGCCCCAAGGCCTCCAGACCTTCTGCCAAGTACATTCATTACTTCATTTAAAAAAAATTCAGCTTGTTCTTTAAAATAATGTGTGTGCATTTGACTAATCTTTTGGCAGGTTGAAATGTATAATTCAAAATGTATGATACAAAAATGCATTATACATATATATATTAAATAAAATGGAGCTTAATTTCATTTGGTTGATGAACACTTTCTGATGAAGGAGAACATGTTTGACAACAGGCCAGTTATTCCCGGCAGTTAAAAAAAAGTCTTTCTTAACCTGACCCGCACCCGACCTAAGCCTGCCCACACCTGGCTCCTCCCCTCTATAGGCCTGCACCGACCCGCCAATGATGTCACAAAAGGGGCAGGGCATGGCATCTATAAAAACAGAAGCTGGCAGTGTAAGGTCACGGGCTGGGAGAATAGGCAGAAGAGCTCAACCCAAACCCGCAAATGGAGTGCTGAGGTCGGCCCGAAACCACCGGCGGGTATCGGGCCAGCTCCCACATCACTCGTTGTTAACATTCCATTTTTTCAGTTGTTTTTAGATAGTTCACCAAAAAAAAAGATTTTTCCAATTGCTTCTATTTTCTATTTGTGGTCATTTTTCTAATATTGAAGTTTAAAGTTTCATTTTTCACCTTCTTATGTCTTTCTAAAGCAGCTCTGGGAGGGGGTTCACCAACTCTGTAAACTGTTCTTATCTTTGCACCTGCTGAGCAGAATCCCCAAGTTTCATTAAAGGCAGCTGTTATAATTGATACAACAGTTGCTAATATTTGACAGATCCTGCTGAGAAATGTATCAACTAATGTAGCAAATTGTAACAGTCCAGAATCTGCACCTAAATTACTGATCTGCCAGACTCAAACACCAGAGACAAGAACATTAAATTTCAATTTTGGAAAAATGATAAATAAGCAACTGAAAAAAGTCTTTATTTCGAGTGGACAATCTGAAAATAATTTACAAACGTGTTTGAGAGGTGAACAACTCCTTTAATCCATCAAGCAGCAGAACTGCTTATTACACGTTACATAGTACAGAGGAATAGGATGCTAAAAGCCACAGAAACGATTGGTCAATCCTCCAGAATATCAGTTTATTTAAGTATTCATAGTATGCAAGGCTTCACACTTAAGCAGCCTTGTATATGCAACAAAGTTGTCCAAATAGCTGCAAACTATAATCTGTTATATGAAAGCACATACCTTTGCAGAAATGTATGTGACAATGAAAATGTATTTAAGGTATGTGCACTCCTTTTCTCAAATACGTTACAGCCTCTATAAACTTCGTCAAATTAGCTGCACTACAAGTGAATGTATGTTTATATGTATGCTAGCTTGCTTGGTTTTCTGGTCACTTACTGGAAGATTTATTAATATGTCTTGTCCTGTTATTTCTTACTCTTGCATGCTCATTTTTCCTTTTTACTTCCTAGGGACCTATTGCACTGCGAATGGCTAAATTAGCAATTAACCAAGGCATAGAAGTAAGTTTTATTCCACTATTTTGATTCCAATAAGAGTTATTTTTTCTTCTATGCTCTTTCACTCTTACCCTTTTCTTTTCTACTTTACTCTGTTTATTTTTTTCATCTCTGCTGACCATTATCTTTTTCTCTCCCCTTTATTAACTGTTCCCCTTTCTTTTATCCTCTTTTGTCCTTTCCTTTCTGTTTTCTCTTTATTACCCTGAATTTGAGTGCTCCCTGTTTCTTGTCTTTCAAACCACCAAGTCTAATCTTTGGGGGTTTTTCTGCTCTACCATACCCTTGTATCCCATTCTAAATTCTTCTCTTTTCCTTCCTTTTGCTTTCGTTATTTATAGGGATGGGCGAATTTTTTTGACGCGCGTCTTTTTATTTTGACGCACAACTTTATGGGGCCAATTCACAAAGGGTCGAATATCGAGGGTTAATTAACCCTCGATATTCGACTGGGAATTAAAATCCTTCGACTTCGAATATCGAAGTCGAAGGATTTTAGCGCAAATAGTGCGATCGAACAATCGAAGGATTATTCCTTCGATCGAATGATTCGAAGGATTTTAATCCAACGATCGAAGGAATATCCTTCGATCAAAAAAAGTTAGGAAAGCCTATGGGGACCTTCCCCATAGGCTAACATTGAGTTCGGTAGCTTTTAGATTGCGAACTAGGGGACCGAAGTTTTTTCTTAAAGAGACAGTACTTCGACGGTCGAATGGTCGAACGATTTTTAGTTCGAATCCTTCGATTCGAAGTCGTAGTAGCCCATTCGATGGTCGAAGTAGCCCAAAAAACACTTCGAAATTCGAAGTTTTTTTACTTCGAATCCTTTACTCGAAGTTAGTGAATCGGCCCCTATATGTGCTAGTTTTAGACCTTTTACCCCTCTCTTTATATTTCTTTTTATTGTGTTTATTGGGAGCCTATAGAGCAAGTACATTACTAAAATGTATTTTGAAGATTTTTGAAATGATGATAATACCATAATATAACTGAGCAATGACTGTTTTCTACAGGTAGACTTGGCAACTGGTTTAGCAATAGAAGAAGCTTGCTATGCTCAGGTATGTACCCCATATTTTTTTAAATTACGTTTTTCGAGTTGTATTTTTTGGACAAACCTCACATTTTCGTGTTAAAAAAACCCCTGAATATTTGAGATTTATTATACTTCAACCCTGAAAATTGCATAAATCCGAAAATACGCCACCTAAATCCTGTCATTTGAAGAGGTGAACAGTCTGAAGGAGAGTTTTGTCCAAAAACTCGAATGATTTGAGCAATTCCATTTTTGTTTTGCCAAAAATTCAATCAATTCAAGGTTTCGGGTTGCGGGACTCGAACTCTGAGAATTGGGTTTTTCACATTCGAGTTTTTTCTTAAGTAAGATACCATTCGAGTTCATTCGAGGTAAAAAAAACGACCTTTGATAAATCAGCCCCTGAATGTTTTTATGTAGTACAACTGAGGGTATCAGTAATTTGTACCGGCAACCGGAATTCTATTGGTTGGACTTTGAAACTAGATGGGTTTGCATGCCCTCTTATATGATTCCGTCATTGTTTTGAAGAACCAAACAAACTGAACATCCCAATTTGGCCAACAGTTTCTTTTAAAGTAAGATCTAGACTAGCAAGCAGACCTTTTCATTTATGATTATCTTAATGTGAAAATGTCAGATCTTTACCTACTGCATTTGTCACTCTATGGTTCCTTGGACCTAGATAGTATAATTGTCACAAGATAAAATGGATATTGATAACTGAATTTATTTTAGCGAAGTAGCAATATACAAAACTAAGAAACAATGAATTTCCAGGTAAATTCTATTTTATTGTAGGCTATAAAAAACTTAGCTCACTGATACTATGGGATATATTTAACAGACTGCACAATGCAGATTTGATTACTTGCAGAGGCGTGCTTAATTGTTTTGTCTGTTGTTTGTTTATCTCTTGCATGGAAAGAATTATTGTTTTTTATCATGTAAAACCTCCTACACAAAAATCAGCAAATGGTGTTTATGCAAGTATTCTAAAATTAGTTTTCCTAAAGTATAGCACAATCATCTGAACATTCAATTCTATCCTCAAACCATATGCATTCCTGTTGTTTACAGATCTCAAATATGTGCATTTTTTTTAAAGTTAATGGCATTTCAGTTATTCTCCTCTGATTGTCATTTTGTCACTTGAGACTACCAGACATAGTGAGTTATTGACAGAACTGTTTGCGATATCAGTATGGTATTTACACATTTCTCTGCCTTTGTTATTTTACAACAGATGCTATAGACCTGGGGGGGGGGGAATATATATATATATATATATATATATATTCCCTTTAAGTCAACATTTTGTATGATATAGAATGGCTAATTTTAAGCAACTTTTCAACTGATCTTCATTATTTACTTTTTATAGTTTTTCAATTACTTGCCTTTTTCTGACACTTTCCAGCTTTCAATGGGGTCACTGAATAAAAAACAAATGCTTTGTAAGGCCACAAAATGTATAGTTATTGCTACTTTTTATTACTCATCTTTCTATTAAGACCCTCTCCTATTCATAGTCCAGTCTCTTATTCAAATCAATGCATGGTTGCTAGGACAATTTGGACCATAGCAACCACATTGTAGAAATTGCTGACTTTATAGCTGCAAAATAAGAACTCAAAAACCACAAATGTTAAGAAATGAAAACCAATTGCAATTGTCTCAAAATATCACACTCTACATCATACTAAGTTAAATCAAAGGTGAACAACCCCTTTAAACACTATGTAATATTAGACTAAGGGATCATGAGTAAACAGTGCCCACTCTTCTATGCACAGTGATTTAATTCAGACACATTGCTAGAATTTCAGTATCAAGTGCCAGTCCAGGTCATGCTACAGCATCTGTAGTTCTTTGGATGATCTTCTTGGTTGTTTTGGGACTTCCTTGATGAGTTTTCACTATACCGTTGGAGTAATTTTGCCAGGTTAGCAGTGTCTGCCATGGTAGGGCTCAGTATATAGCAAGGTTTCCATTTCAACAGGCTGGCTATAATCAAGTCTGGCTTAATTCGGTCTGCCAGATTTCTTTTATATGTTAAATTTGGTGAATTAGTTGACTATCAAAGGGGTGGTGCATTTTTGAGAAATTGGTGCTCTTTAAATAAATGCAGTAATAATGAAAATTCATGTTTTATACATTTTTGTTAAAGACCAGAAGACATTCTTTTCAAATATGCAATAAAAGGGGATGTCTTGGAATGGAGCAAAATATTTTTAAAGTCACTATATGTAGTTTAATTTGGCAAATGAACAAGGATGCAGACCCACTAACTGCTGGGATGCTTAGTTTGTAGAAGCCCGAGTGGGGCCCTGGCTAATTAGAATTGTAAATATACATTGGCAATGCGTTGACCACATTGGTAGGGTACAACAAGGCTCACTGGGGGCCATTTAACTGTGCTATAGCAAAATTGTACCCTTTAGTGCTAATTGTCCCAGCACTTTGGTCTGGATTAATGCTGTGTCTAACATCTGGTGAGGCAGGTGTTAATTACAGAGCTCCTTTGCACCCTGCATCTGCTGATGCTCCCTAACTTTTGTGTGAGCTTGACTCGCAAGTTAGGAGATAGGTAGGGGCCAGGATAGGGATGTGTGAATGCATTTCTCTCTGGAGTCAAGGACCACCTTGACTTTAGAGAAAAGAGGGAGTTTATGGGAGCAAATAGCTTTATTGTCAATGCATGTTTTGCTTCCAGACTCTGGGAAAGAAGCTGTACACATTATTCCATTTAGGGCTTTAGTTGCATTAATGACTCAGACTTTTTAAACAGCATTCTCTTTCTGTTGTTTTTTTTCCCCTTCCATTTAATTCTTGCTTCCAACAATCCCCAGACATTTATGAGTAAGGCTTTGGCTTGCAGTTAGCCTGCTGTCCTGAGATACTGTTACAAAAGTATAACCACCTTAATCAGCGTATATGTGAATGCGGTTGTTTCCTCGCCATGTATCTTTTTTTTTTTGCTGTGCTCTTAACAATCTTCTTTGCTTTTTCTGTGTTTAGATTATTCCTACAAAGGATAGAATTGAAGGTTTGCTAGCTTTTAAGGAAAAAAGGCCTCCTCGTTACAAGGGCGAGTAAGGGAATGCTCCAATTCCTTTGATATGAGTTATGAATAAATAAAAAACGCAAAACACAAACATGTTTTTGGGACCTTTTACCTACATGCTGCCTCAGTAAGTGGAATTTCACAACTATGGATATAAAAGTAAACAATGAAGATATTTGACCATTTGGAATGCGCCTGTACGTGTATCTGACATATGTATGAATTTAGATCATTCTCATACAGTATCAAGGTGCCTGTTGTGACATGCAAGGTCGCACTTTGACAAACCTGCTCTTTGCAACTTGAAATGTGACCAACTCACATCCATAAGCTTGGGATGCACATGAAAAGATTTGTGTGTGATGTTTTGTTGTTAGTTTGTTTATCTTTTTTTGCTTATATGTATTTTACAGAATGCGATGCACACTGAAATTAAAAGTCATGTTAAAAAAAGCCATAGAAAATAATTCTACAGTTTATTAACTAACCTTGTTCGCCAAATGGCCTAAATTATTGTCCGTAAATATATTAAATAACTTCAATAAAAAGTTTAGGAATGTGATGTCTTGTGTTTGTTTGGGAGTCCTGAAATTATTCTTGTTAATTTTGTTTATAAGATAAGCAAACGTAGCAACTCTCTGTGCAAGCTCTATAACCTACATCCAGATGAAAATCTACAGTATTTCACTTTTATGCAGACTTTTGCTGCAGGGTATGTAAAAACAATGAGTACAAAGGTTAGCAGTGTGTATAAATTAGTTAATTAGTTGTGTGTAGGTGCGACACATGAGCCCTGGAAGTAACACCACCTCAAGGCAGACATTCATCCCACAACTCCGTTGTATCCAGTCATTCAGCACTGTGCAAGAATAGAGAAGCGCTCTAGTGAATTTACAACCACAACTTTGCACCCATTTTAAACAAAATACACTAGAAGCCAGATTTTAAGTCAGCTTGCCTCAATGGGACTGTGACAAAACAAAGTAGATTCTGGGACAATGTAATATATGGGGATGTAAAATTGGGGGTCTGCTGTATTCTTAGTGGCTTCTTCTGAAATATTCTTAGTAGCTACTCTTTCGCTTACCTTTTCCACTAGAACCCATCCCCCATTACCAACGTTGGTCTCTTGCTCACCTCTCCCACACTCGCTCAGTGTTCCTCCCACAGGTTGTGTCCACCCCCTGTTGTCTACCCCCTAGTTCAGCTCCTGGGTAACACCCAGAAAACCAGAATGTGATTGGAAACAAGTGTTAATTGCAACCAATAAACGTGTACTACCTCTCTTGCTATTTTGTAAGGCATTGCAGCTAATTAAATGGCTGTACCAAACAATTTCACCAAATATAAATCTTCTTGCAATTTTTAATGTAATCAAAAAGAAGTAGAAGTTGATACAAACTAATTGTGTGCATTTTTATACCACAAACCACAATATGTTTTTTATATCCCTTGAGCAATCTGTAGCTGAAGGCTAATACTGTGCTATGAATGGCAGAAAATGAGACTATGGAATCCTGAAGAGGAGGAAATAGACATCTCATGGACAGATTGTGCTGAAGTTGGTTACTGCCAATGACAGAAGCAGGTTAAATGAGCAGTATACCCACTTCAAAGAATAGGGCTTGTACTGAACATACCTTTTTGCCTATTGTTTTATTCACAAAAAAATATATAATATTATAATCTAAACATGGAAAATGAGGAAACTGAAGCCCAACATCTGATTCACCCTGAACCCTGACCTCAGTCTCACATCACTAGTCCCGCATTTATGTCATTACTTAGTAGTAATGTGCGGGCTGAGTTTTCCCAGACCCGACCTCCCTCAATCCTCGCCGACTTCCCCCTTTCTTCAATAGACCCGCGCCGCCCCACCGATGACGTCACAAAAGAGGCGAGCAGACGCTTGTCTATTAAACAGGGAGTCTGAAGTCGGCAGTGACCCACAAATGGGGGAGCGAGGTCGGCCAGAACCCGCTGTTTTTTAAAAGTTGCAACCCTTAGGGGCAGATTTATTAAAATGTGAGATTAGAGCTTACTCAAGCAACACTCACTCATTTTCTATTCATTCCTATGGGATTTTTAGAAGTGTTTATCAAATGGTGACTTTTACCCATTAATAAATATGCTTCTAAGGGCAGAGACACATGGTCAGATTCGGGAGATTAGTCGCCCAGCGACAAATCTCCTCTTCTTCGGGGTGACTAATCTCCCCAAACTGCCTTCCCCTGCATGCCGGCTACCATGTAAATCGCCAGCGGGATGGCACTTGTATTGCTTTGTTTTCTGAAGTCGCCCAAGTTTCCTCGTGAGGGCGACTTTGGAAAACAAAGCACTCCAAGTGCCATCCCGCTGTCGATTTACATTCTAGCCGGTGTGAACGCAGTTCGGGAAGATTCGTCGTCCCGAAGAAGAGGAAATTTGTTGCTGGGCGACTAATCTTCCCGAATCTAACCATGTGTCTCTGCACTAAAAATGCCATAGTAATGAATAGAAAGTGAGTAAGTTTTAATGTGGTGAACTATAATCTTACATTTTGATAAATCTAAGTATCAGAGGGATGAGGGCTTCAGTAAAGATATTTGTATGTTTAATGTAAGCACCAATAATCCATCTACTGTACGGTAATGTGGAATATGCTGGTGCTTTATACATTCATGTTCATAATAATAGTAAAGGGAAAGAGCTGGCCAAGCAATAGCAGTACTAATTAAGTTTTCTGTTCATTACACAGCAGAAACGCATTTTATTGTGAAAGCTATTTTTGTTATATAGCTTTGCTTATGAACGGATGACTGAGAAACAATGTTCCAGGGTTTGTTCGAATAAGAAATATTTATTTATGATTGTTATGTTGCTTAATTTGTTGATTTGCAACTCTTATTTGGATTGTCTGTGTTGAGTGTGAAGGGTCCCATGCTTGATGTATCCAAAATGCTACACAGAGCATAACATGGCAGTGTTAGGAGGCCTTTGTAAGTAACCAACACTGGCATAATGAAATATTACATGCATTTTATATTGTTGGCATCGGCATGTCCATTGTTTACATTTTCCTCAAGTGATGATACTGCTTGATGAAAGCTAAATGCTAGCATCTCTGCAACATTCCTCCTTTATTATGGAATGCCATTACTGCTGCCATGGGTCTTCTTTATGAGCTGTGTTTAGTGTTAGTAGAATATAAATTGGCATCTGTTATTACAGTTCCTAAATTTATGAAATAATGTACAGTATTGGAACACATCAAATTAAAAAATAAGGATTGATATCAAAAAACATGCCTTTTCCCCTTAATTGACTCCTTAATTAGTGTAGCATTGGGAAAAGGTATAAGGGAGAATGTGTAGTATAGAAGATAGTATTGCAGCTTTCTGCCCTTTAGCACAATGAATTCATCAGTGAAATTGGGAAGAAGGAACCAGATTGGTTTCCAATCTTCTGCACAATTAAAAAAGTAATGTTATTAAATCTGCATATGATGAGAAGTATGTGAAGGCTTCAGAGTGCTAAATTTGCATAGTTCATGGGCCACTATACCTTTTCCTTTTTTTAATTTCCAGATGCCTTTATCAAAGGGAACTGTTTAATTGGATGTAAATTAATTTTTATTTTGTTTGATTTCTCTAAGCATCTGTGATGGTTATTGTCTTGCCTAAGCAGCTGTTTTCTCTCTGGTAGGCTGGTCTCAAGCTTACTAAGAGCTCTTACAGACAAGGGATTTTACCTGCGCTCCCCTGCGTTATGCTTTCTTTTTTTCAGCTGCAGGGGAGCGCAGGAGTAGACGCACTGAATTATTGTCAATGGGGTTGTACTCACACAGATGCATGTAAGCGCTGAATGCAGGTAAAATGTAACATGCTGCGTCCCAACTTGCGTTTGGCGCTTACATGCGTCTGGTGCTTACATAAGGATTAATTATATATTAGTTTGGATCAAGTACAAGTTGCTGTTTTATTATTACAGAGAAACAGGAATTTATTCAATTTTGAATGATTTAACTCTATGAGAGATGGCCATCCCATAATTCAGATCTTTCTGGATAATTGGTTTCTGAATAACGTATCCTACGCCTGTATTTCGTTTCTCTTTTAAACCACTACTTGCTCTGCACGTGCATAGGAATGTTGTACCTACTCTTGTGTTTGGGATCGAGAGGCCTACCGAGTTGAATCAGGTTTACATTAGACTGGCATTGCTTAGAATGTTCAGTTCATGTGAGGAGAGGTCTGTTGGATTCAATTACTATCCTGAAGTCTGGGCACAAAGTGCAAAAACTGATACAAAGCCCCCTGTCTGCACCTTGAGCTGGATCTTTTATCCTGTGCTAGAAGCAAAATGCAGCAAATGGTTTGGACGCAAAGGCATTCATGAATGACCCATATTTACTTGCCTATTTTGCGGAGGATTTTATATAGCAGTTGCTGGATACCTGGGATTGCAACAGATTAACTGTGCCCAGTATGATGTAGTGGTTAATGGTTTTTTATCATTTCTGTAGAGCAGGGATGATCGATCTAACACCTACTAACACCTGTTATCCAGAATCTTCAGACCTGGGGTTTTCAGGATAACGGATCTTTCCATAATTTGGATTTTCATACCTTAAGTCTATTGTAAAATCATGTAAACATTAACTTTACCCAATAGGCTGGTTTTGCTGCCAATAAAGATTAATTACTGTATATCTTAGTTTGGAACAAGTACAAGGTACTGTTTTATTATTACAGAGAAAAATAATATGAAAAAAATTTGATTATTTGGATAACATGGAGTTGATAGCTGACAGCCTTTCCATAATTCAGAGCTTTTTGGATAATGGGTATCGTTTAATGGATGACATACCTGTAGTTCATTTTGAGGTCCAAGATTTGGTCATGTGTTAGAACTAGCTGGTAAATTGTGTACAGTATTTAGTATAAAAATTATAATATGAATATGTGAATATTAGTGAAAAACACCCTAAATTACCTTTAGGGTGCCGGGTGCCCCCCCCCCCCATTGTGGGAAGTCTCTTTGTTGGTTCTACTTAGCTTTATGTGTCATTTTACAGTTAGGGCCTTTTCTTTAATCACTGTAACACTGCAGGGCCAGGATACCAACTGGCACTTCTTGGAACATTTTTCTCACTTCTCCAAAAGATACATTTCTTTTTTTATTTTTGGATCCAGCAGAATGACTGGAAGTAGCAACTTTTTTTTTTAATTTAGTTCTAACCAGAAACTTGTTAGTTCCAAGTAAAAGCAACATGAGAAATGATTTTTCTCTTCAGTCTTACTTCAGTAGTTTCTTTTTTGTCAACTGAAAATGTAAAAAATTGGAGCTGCAAGAAATTTTTTACAGAAACAAGTCCCCAAAAGTCCTGTAAAAACCTAAACTATCAAACTGATACACACTCTATGCTAAGCAATTAGTTGTATGTGTGTGAATATATATATATATATATATATATATATTATTTGTGGTGAGCCCCTTATAGTTCATAGAGGAGCAGTGACCAGCTCCATATTGTAGCTCCCACCCTTCCCAGCTATAGTCAGGTGATCCCACTGGTGTCTAATAAAAGGGCAGCCAAGTTTGGGAGTTTTACTTTGAAAGCAGCTAGTAAGTTGCAGGTAAAACTTAGTCCCTTTGTAAAATGTATAATTAAGCAATTGAATTCTTAATGAATCAGATGAAAGTTGAGTGTAGGACTGGCCAAATATTTTGCAATATATGGACAAACAATCCCTGTCTTATTTAAAGGGTAAGCCATTTTTAGTAGCTTAAGGCACAAAATTTTTCAATGTCCTTAATATATTGATAATGGGTTGAATGCAGAGGACCTCCTGTATTTGTCTATATGGTCACAGCCTCATTGCACCACCGCTTAATGTTTTTAAAAATTAGTGGTAAGCACAACTTTCCCTTGTTTGTTATAATATACAGTGTAGATATATAGTGAATAAAGTACCCCCTTTTGTAAAATATAAGAATATTATACGTTACCGAGGAGTTGCATGACCATTTAACATGAGGCTGAAGGCCAAGTATGTTCATACAGGTCATGAAACTCCGAGGTGACTTCTAATATCCTCATATTTCGCAACAGGGGTTACTTTATTTAGTATAGTATACAAGTTTCAGTGAGTCATGTGACAGAAATGACAACTGAGCTCCAATTATAACCGATGACATCACTAAGCATTGTTTGTCCTGGTGCTCGGCCATCATAAGGAACTCCATTCAGTCCCCGATCACAAAGAATAGTCCAAAAAGCAGAGGCGGCACACAGTTTAATAATTTGCTAAAAAAAAGTGTATTAAAAGAATCAATGCATTATGATGTGATTTCTTTTAATACACTTTTTTTCAGCAAATTATTAAACCGTGTGCCGCCTCTGCTTCTTGGACATTATATATACAACAGAGGGTACAATATTTTTATATTTTATATAATACAAACAATTCAGTAAGTCTTGTCATCACTAAGCACTGGTTTTCACTTGGGATGACCAAAAATTTTTGCTGGAAAAAAATTATTATGTGCTTCTTGTCTTCCACCTTAACAAAAGGGATCAGAGCGCTCCCCATCTCTCTAAGGAGCTGTCCAGACACCTTGTTTGGAAGATTTGGCAACATGGGTGCCTGTTGGAGAGGATCCATACATTTTTCTGCTGTAGTTTCACTCATCACTTATAAACCTAAAATAAACTTATGATATCACTTATCACCCTTTATATGGATGTCATTTACAGGATATTCATGGCTGTAATATATGTAAGTATATAGAGTGTAATTAGAATGTGAGGGAGAGGTGAGGCACTTGTGAGAGACATTAATAGCAGGACTAGGTAAAAGTGTATAGACACTGACTAGTTACACAGAGTTACAATACACTCTTTAATATTATGGCATGATACAAATCTAAGTTCTACCATAAAACACCTGTCCCATTAATATATTTGTGTAAAATCAGAATTGTCAAAAGAGAAGTGTGCACCAACCAGTAATGGACACTTATTTCATGTGACTGTGTGTTGTAGTAGGGCACAGAATAGAAGTGCAGTACAGAAGAGAAGGAGTCGGTAAGTAGTAGAACATACAGTAGCTGCTGTCAGAGATCAGGAAAGATTGGAGAGAAGAGGTGCAAGAGATAACTAGTGCCCCCAGGTAGTTCAATGTATCCTCTCCTTTTAAAGTTTGTCTTTTAATGTTCAACAGATTACCCTTCTGCCCAAGGCCCAAAAATACCTTGTACAAGCACAAGTTGAAGATGTTCAAATATACTGTGCAGCACCTTCTAAAAGCAATACCACTGATGCTGAACCCGTACTGGATAAGGATTGAAGAAAAGCCAACAGTTGAAATATAGAATGCAGTTTGGTTGTGTTTATTTATTGCTGGCAGGGGATTGCCCTTTCTCATGAATCAAACATAATAGCAGTCTCAACCAACATACTCCTCTCCCCTACCGTAAATTATGGGAGTGTCCAGTTTATGAAATTATGCTGTAGGATGAGAAATTATGCAAGTGATGGACGGTTAAAGGGAAAATAAACTTCTCTTTAGGCTTATGTAAAATGGGTGAATAGATATACAGTTGTGCTCATAAGTTTACAAGCCTCCAACTCCCGTAAATTCTTGGGCTGTCTTGCATGAACTGCACGTTTCAGGTCTCCCCAGAGTGGCTCAATGATATTGAGGTCAGGAGACTGAGATGGCCACTCCAGAACCTTCACTTTATTTTGCTGTAGCCAATGACAGGTCGACTTGACCTTGTGATTTGGACAGGTCTCCCTCTGGCATTTGCCATAACCCAAAGCTAGCCAGCCCGGGCCTGGTTTTGGATCATTGTCATGTTGGAATGTCCAAGTAAGTCCCATGCGCTGCTTCGGGGCTGATGAGTGCAAATTTTCCTCCAGTGTTTTTTGTATTTCACCTGAAGTTATTTGTGGGTTTTTCCATGCATCCCGAACATTTTTTTTTGCAGTTGTGGCTGAAATTTTAGTTGGTCTACCTGACCGTGGTTTGGTTTCAACAGAATCCCTAATTTTCCACTTCTTAATTAGAGTTTGAAGACTCCTGATTGGCATTCTCAATTCCTTTGATATTTTCTTATATCGCTTTCCTGTTTTATAGAGTTCAACTACCTTTTCCCGCAGATCCTTTGACAATTCTTTTGCTTTCCCCATGACTTAGAATCCAAAAAACATCAGTGGAGCACTGGATGAAAGATGTCAAGAGTCCAGAAAGTCATTGACCTTTTATACAAACCCACTAATTTCAAGCAAACACAGATGAAGATGGTTACATTTAATAGCCATTCTAACCCTTTTGTGTCAAGTTGTGCACATGTGTCAAGTTGTGTGCATGTTATCAGGCAAATCACCAGGGTATGTAAACTTTTGATCAGTTTGAAACTGGAGGCTTTTTGCCAGGAAGAATGGGCAACTTTACCATCTGAGAAGATAAAGAGCCTCATCCACAACTACCACAAAAGACTTCAAGCTGTCATTGATGTTAAAGGGGCAATACACGGTATTAAGAACTGGGGTATGTAAACTTTTGATCAGGGTCATTTGGGTAGTTTGTGTAGTGATTATGATTTAAAAAGAGTAAACACAGTTGTTTGACAATAAATGGCTTCAGCCAACCACTAATCATGAATAAAAGAAAAGTGTTTGTGTTATCATTCATATTCTCTGAAAAATGGTTAAGAAATCATAAATTCTGCCAGGGTATGTAAATTTATGATCACAACTGTAGATATACCTGGTTCCACAGACTATAAAGAGACCATTATACCAGACCCAGACTGGCAATCTGTGGGTTCTGGCAAACGCCAGAGGGGCTGCTGTAAATTTACAGAAAGTCACTATTTATTGGGCTGGTTGGGGGCTGCTTGGGCCTCTGTGTACTTGGAATACCAGGGCCTATTTTGAATCCCAGAACCTTTTACCACCCCCTTAAGCTTACAGTATAATGCAACCCACCTAGCTTCACTGTGAAGCTATGGATTCTGAAAATTGAAGTACCTCTGCTTTTCATAGCACTTGCTGCATGGAATAGACAGCAATTCCCAGAACCAATCACTTCACAATAGGGAAAGTGAGGTGAGGGAAGGGTTGTCTATGGGGAGTGGGAAACTGGTCACCATGGTCATACAGACTATCATGTATGATGTATGTAGACTAGCATAGTCTGTAGAATCAGGTATGTCTGTGAAAAAAATATATCTCTTTTTGGAAGTTCAGACAGTGAAAGTGCATCTTTTCTGAATGAGCTCAAGTGAAAATGGGGCTATATTTGCCATGTAACAGCTGATCCATTAAATGCTTTCTATGATCAGCAATCATGGCTTTTTTCAGCTGTACCACTGGAAAACTATGTGGAAAAAATGAAATGAGAAGAAAATATTCAGAAAAAATTCATAAAATTGTCAAATAAGCCTACTGGGCATAATTGAAATGTGTTTTTTTCATGCTCTGACTTTATGTAAGCCAGCGAGGAGCTGCCAGGGATGCTGTTTACTTACAGATGGCACTGGAGGTCATGTCAGACTGGTTTTGAATTCTCTACAGAGAGAGATTTTTTTCATGGCATCTATTATTGGATATGATAATTTTTCTCTCATCTTTGGTTTAAGCTTTCACACTATAAGGAGAATCAGAGTTCCTAGAAGCAATTATCATTTCATATGGCTTACAAAGACAAACTAACACTATACCCAACTGTATGATAGCCTGGACTGCATTTTCATTTGCCTGTTTGAAATACAGGAAATATTTATTCACATTGTCCCACAATCAATTAAAGCCTTCCACACAAAGCAAGTTACATGACATTTAATGCATACAGTGGGGAAATAAGTGCTAATTATGCAAGTCTCGGAAGCTTTTATGTATAAAAGGCACTACGTTTGCCCAGCAGTAGCCCTTAGCAACCAATAAGATGTTTGCTTTTAAACAGGTGACCAGGAAATATTCTCTGCTGATTGGTTGCTATGGGTAACTGCTCCTGGCCAAACTTAGTTTACATAACCACCTTGTGTTAGAACAAGTAATGTGTTGGGGCAGTAGGGAAGGGGAGATTTATGGACTAAGGAGAACCATGTGGACAACAGCAGAACTAAAATATGATTGTGGATGCTTGATAAAGAATGGTTAAAGAAGAGCAGGACAGCATGATGGGAAAGTTGTGCTCACCACTAATTTTTCAAACTTAGGCGGGGGGCAATGAGGTTGTGACCACAAAATACATATAGACAGATGTCTCTGCACTCAACTCATTATCAATATATTTACGATAGAGACATTTTATGCATACTGCTACTGAAAAATGCCTTACCCTTTAAACAAAACAGGGATTGTTTGTCCATATATTGCAATATATTTAAGCTGGCCAACTATGTCAAAGTCATCCCATATCTGGCCAGTCCTACACTCAATATATATAGAGAATGAAAGAGAGAATGAAAGAATATACAGAGCTCACGCCATTCGGCCAAAATTCACAGCCTGGGTGGCAGTATTAAAATAATAGAAATCGAAGGCAAATTGACGGCACACCACGGACATCTTTACAACAGGGTTTGCTTGAAAATCAGTAGAGGTTTATTTAGACCAACGTTTCAGTTCCTCACAGGAACTTTTTGTCTGATGAAAGTTCCTGTGAGGAACTGAAACGTTGGTCTAAATAAACCTCTATATATATCTATATATATATAGATATATATATATATCTATATATATCTATATCTATATATATATATATATATATATATTTGGAGTTGGGTAATGTTTCTTTTCTACATTTTCTTTGAGCTTAGTTGAAAAAAGGAAAGGCCTATCCGTTAACCTTTAGGATATGTGTTCTCAGATTGCTTCCATGTGAACCATTGTATTAGCCTGAAGCAGGGCACGCCTGTATGTGCCCCACAACTCACAAATAATCTTTTTCAGATGAATTTCTTTGTTAATTCTAGTTGTCTGTAACAAGACAAATTCTGTACAGTTTGTCTCACATACTTTTCTGCAGAAAAATCTCAGCTGCTAATTGCTGACAAATAGTATGGGGTCTTTCTGTAATTTGCAGCTTTAGGGCTCTTACACATGAGCGTTCTGACCTGCGCTCCCCTGCGTTCCGTTTTTTGGCGTTCAGCCGCAGGGGAGCGCAGGAATAGACGCAAGTCATTATTTGAAATGGGGCTGTACTCACTCAGGCGCGTGTAGGCGCCGAACGCAGGAAAAATGCAGCATGTTGCGTCTGAACCTGCGTTCGGCGCCTACACGCGCCTGAGTGAGTAGGAACGCTGGGGAGCGCAGGTCAGAACGCTCATGTGTAAGAGCCCTTATACCTTAAATTAACCCATCAATAAGGATTACTTATATATCAATTGGGATCAAATACAAGGTACTGTTTTTGTTATCACAGAGAAAAAGGAAATACATTTTAATATTTTTAATTATTCAATTAAAATAGAATCTATGAGAGACAACCTTCCCATCATTCAGAGCCTTCTGGATAACGGATTTCGAGAAAGTGGATCCTATACCTGTATTTGTCCGTTGCTATTCTCTGAATTGCTTTTTCTGACTGTTGAGACAATGAAGCAGACGTCAGCTAATTAACATATATTGTTCCTTGGCTGAAGGAGACGCTGCCTTCTGCTAGGTTCCATTCTTTCAGTAGAAGCAACAGTGCAAAGAATAGAAGTCAGATATAGTTTTCAATTGTAATTAAAAATCCATTGAGATTTTTTTAATTAACTCACAATACAGATTGTCTGCCCAACATGCAGCCTGTGTGTTTGCTCTGTGGCTCTCCCATACATGGTGTCAGCCTGCTGAGAGTCTTTTTTTAAACAGTTGTCTATTATAATGTTTTTTGTTGTTTGGGTTTGGCAAATATTGATTGCTGTGTTCTTTTTATGTACTGACATTTTCAGCAGATATCCCTAGATTTTGTTTAATTGAAGTTTATCCTGAACCGGTGATTTCATTTTCTCTCCGTCTGTGACTTATTGGCATTCACGGACTATTTAAATGATCCCACAGTGAAATATGTTAATCAAACAATGAACAGAAATGTTTGTCTCTTGGTTTGAACTTGCCATTTCCGTTTGTTTTATCTAACTGCAAAGGCATTAAACATATATATATATATATATATATATATATATATATATATATATATATATATATATATATATATATATATATAAATCATATATATATAAATATATTTATAAAGAGCCACTGAGGGTAAGCGACTCCTTGACACAAATTGACAAAGGTATAAATATGGAAAGTAATTAGGAATGCACTGAATCCAAGATTGAGTTCGGAATTCAGCCTTTTTCAATTTGGATTCGGTTCTCTTTTCCCCTTCATAGCCATAATTTGCATATGGAAATTAAGATTCAGAAATAACAGAACAGATGACAAAGATCTCAGAGTGAGTGCAAGGATGTTAGGGATCCCCCAGAAAACATTATGGCAGCTTCAGGTATCTGTGGATCTCTAGGGAATTACTATTTTTCTACATTTCTTATATACAGGGAGCTAGAAAGCAATTGAAGTATGGCTAGATACAGTTTCATTGAAGGGCAAACAAGTGGATTATCCCTAATGCATTAACAGGGTTCAGTGCAGTGACATAACTATAGAGAAAGCAGCCCCCCCATGGTTTTGTGTGAGTTTTCAGGGGACAATGGGGCCTGGACCACTGGGACTGTTTCCTCTATAGTTCCCCCTACTCAACAGGCCCGGACTGGCAATCTGTGGGTTCTGGCAAATGCCAGAGGGGCTGCTATAAGGTGCCATAGAAAGTCAGTATTTAGTGGGCTGGTGGGGGCTGATTGGGCCTCTGTGTACCTGAAATGCCAGGGCCTATTTTAATTCTCAGTCCGGACCTGCTACTCAACCTCACTCTTCTTTACCTTGGCGCAAGCAGACAGGGATCAGGGGACACAAGCAGACTGGTAAGGGCTGCTGTGCATGCCGGGCCCCTCTGGATTTTTTTGCAGTCATTCCCTGCGCATTTTTGTTACCCCATTGGTTCAATGGCCATCTGACTGAGGTTAGGTCAATTAATTATATAGCAGCCAATGCACATAAAGGGGTCTTACACCCAAATTCTATTTCGCCATAATGAAAGAAAATTACATTTAAATAACTTTAAAACATTGAACATTTATTATGAAAGTTACTACATTTCTCTCATTATGCAAAAACAGGCTTTGACTTGCGAGACCCTTTAAATCAACGCTTCACAATTACTCAACAATAATATGTTCTTTTTGAATCCCAAGGAGATCAATGTGGCTACTGGGGGGGATTCACTAATAAGCCAAGACTGCTATCTAAAGAATTATACTATATATATATTGTATACAGACCTATGAGGGTGCATTTACTTACCACGTGCAGTGAGCAAACTGCAATTTTGCAGTCCCCCCCCCAAAATGCATCATTTCCCCTATAACTTCAGTGTCATTGCAAACACAAACAGGTAATTCACTTGACATGTCATTCCGCATCACAATGGATCCAACTGTACATGCAAATCGATACAATTGAAGTTCGTCCGGCATCATCTCCAATGTTCACTGTGCAAGTGATGTCTGTGCCCAACTCTTTAGTCTATTGATGCTGGGCGTGAAGGGAACCCTGGAGTTACAGCCTGTTGAGGAGACTGTCCCTGCATCAATAGGCACAAAAGCACCCATTTCTTATCAGAAGCCAGGAAGGACTGAACCACGCAGAGTGCAACTATACATAAGTACAAGTAGCGCATTTTGACATGAGTACCTTTCATGCAACATGCAACTCACTTCAGAAAAGGGTGCAAGAAGCTCACTGCACTTGCAGACGTGCATGAGCCCTATGGTCTCAAAGGGCAGTACCCTTATAAGACGGGTGACTACAGTCTTAAGTCTGATTCTGTATTTGCAGGAATAGGTTGGATTTTGGGACATATAAAAGAACAGCTATAGGCTTCTTCTTTATATTGTCCTTATATCACCATAAAAAGAGGCTTATTTGAAGCTATTTTACACTTTTTTTTTTCATTAGCCGGTTTTCATGGTTTCCCATTCTGGAGTAATTTGAGCTTCAAATGATGCAATTATGAAAATCCTGCTGGGAGAATTCATGGGCCTGTGAATTATGGTTTTATTATTATCATCAGTTCTGGCTATTAAATAAAACACAAAATATAATTGCGCTTATTTTGCAGTGATAATGTGTATTTAATGATGAGCCAACTTGCCTTTGTGTAAATACTGTAAATTTATTTTAATTTCACATTTTATTTCACATAATTCATTATTCGGCCGGCAAGAGAAATTATACATTGTTTTCCACAGAAATACAGCTTTATCTTTCCCTTGCCTGTTGCCACTTCAGCAGTGTCTGAGCCCAGCAGATAGTAAATAATATTTTCTGCTTGGCTAATGTCCCTTGTGTTTCAGATGAAAATGTACATGTTTAAAAAATATATGTTTTTAACATAAGTCGCTGGGTAAGATTTTCTCTAAACAGCAAACAATATGGTACCTGTTACAGAGCAGTATAACCTTTTCCTATCTTCCTTGGATGCTTCTTATCCTGCCAGGGACCTACAGTACAATGAGTATTCTTTTAAGGGTGGGGTATGAGTGGAAATATCATTTATCGCAGAACCCTCGTTTTTTTTTTTTTTTTGAACAGGGTTGTCGAGCAAATGACTGTGTGCAGTTAGAGTGGAGATTTGAGGATTTACCCTCTTTTAGTCCTGACTTCTTTTTCATTCATTGTCCTGCTTACACCACACCACAGGCACTGCATCATAGATCATAGAGAGTTGTCATCCTGACTGTAAGGGACACCATCAGCCCTTTCTAAAAAAACAAACGCGATGTAAGGCTACAAATGTATTTTTACTTTTTATTACCAATCCTTCTATTCAGGCCCTCTCCTATTCATATTCCTGTCTCTTATTCAAATAATGCATGGTTGCTAGGGTAATTTGGACCCTAGTTACCAGATTGGTTAATATGCAAATTGAAGAGCTGCTGAATAAAAAGCTAAATAACTCACAAACCTTCAATAATAAAAAATGAAAACCAATTGCAAATTGTCTCAGAATATCACTCTCTACATCATACTAAAAGTTATCTCAAATGTGAACAACCCTTTTGAAGAATGATCATCATATCTAACAAATAACAGTCTGTATATTAATATGCAGATCTTAGAAATGAGTGATGTACTTTAATATTATCTGTCTATATACTGAACCATACTGAACCATTTGGCTTGAGTGTGTTTCAGCAGATGGAGAAAACAGCATGTCTGTCATCATTAGTCTGTTTGCTCTTTTTATATCCAGTAAAACAAAGTGACGTATAAGTGAATGACCACAAAGAACCTACTTTTGAATTTGTTTGTAAAAATGCAGAAATAAATAATTGCTGGTGCATTTCTGTTCCCACAGGCTGTCTAGTGTTTTTCAGGTTTAGGTAGAAAAAAAAAATATTCATTCTATGGAATTAAGGGCAAAATACAGACAATTCAGTGCCATATCTCAGCCCTAAAAGGACATTAAGGCGGTTATTTATTAAAGTCTGAATCCTTAAAACACAAGACATTTTTTTACTATAAAATTTTTAGTGGAAAAAATGTAAAAAATTTTTGGAGATTTTTGAATTTTATCTCCGACCTGCCGAGGTTCTATACAGTATAAGTCAATGGGAGAAGTCCCTATCCTATTCGGAAGTATCTGTGGCCTGTGTTGGAATTAGCCTGAAAATCCAACTTTTTCAGGCAAACATCCGAAAAATTTGGACTTTTTGAGAAAAAAATCAAAGTTTCAGGGTTTTTGCTCAATTTTATCAAGTTTTTCCTGGTCCAATTAAATTGTGCTTTTTTAATAATAAATAAGATCAAATTGCAGATTCTACTTTAATCGGACTTATTTGTAATAAAATAATCATATAAATTTGGATTTTAATAAATAAACCCCCTAATTTCTTACATTCAATAAAGAATGTCCATAAAGAATGTCCATAGTAAATATAAATTGCCTTGTTTTTATTTACTGCCCCTTTTGCAGGCATTTACTCAGCAAGAAAATTTAAAATTAAACACCTGCATTTTTTGACATGGTAAAAAGATACACAATAAGCCATTGTGCAAGAGGTAGTTGTACAAATTGATAGTTTTAGGGATGCTTGCCAATTCTTTCCCATAAGTAAGCTTGTTTAGCATGGAGCAATGCCAATAAATGTAATATTGGATTAAACTACTGAAAGCTAAAGAACAACAGGGTAAGGAAATGCTTTTCTTACTAATTCCCCCAATTGCTATCTTATCTAATTTCATGATATTTCTTGTTTTTTTGTTTTTAAAACATCATCATTTTCTCATTGGTTATGTAAAGTATGCCTCCAGGAGCCTTTGTTTTCCATCCTAACATTTTTGCGGAACTAGATGTGTTCAAACAAGTTAGTCATTGAAACTGTAACAAATAGTGATCCGATAAGAAATTCCACTTAACAGTACATATTCCTTTCTTAAGGCCCCCATACACTGGCCGATAAAAGCTGCAGAGAGACCGAGTCGGCAGCTTATTGGCCCGTGTGTGGGGCCATCCGACGGGCGTCCCCAATCGATATCTGGCCGAAAAGTCGGACGGATGTTGATTGGGCAGGGTAAAAAATATCGCATCCGCATATGTTTGTTGATGTAGTCCCGCGATCCAACTGCCAGTGTTGCCTATATTCGGCCCACGATCGGATCAGCCTGATATTGACCACCTCAATGTTGGCATATCAGGGAGAGATCTGCTCATTTGGCGACATCGCCAAACGATCGGGTCTCCCTGTGTATGGCCACCTTCTCAGATTTAATGGAGGAATGTGACTGAGTGGCTCATTTGCTGAGTTGCAATTAAGTTATCTGCTCATGAATAAGGATCATTGTTAGATAAAAAAAATATCTTATATATATAGCTGTCTGATAACTAGGATTGTGTTACTGTATACTGTAGGCTTTTGAAGTAAATTACAATATAGAACTTTTAAGGCTGAGTTTTGCCCAACTAGGGACTAGTAGCTATATCTGCTTTTACACCTACTTAAAGCTACAAAGGAGAGCTAAAACTTAACTAAAGAAGTAGGCTAGAAGTGTTGTACATAATGTATTGGGCTTCTGTACCAGCACAAGGCAACCACAGCTCTTTAGCAGTGAAGATCTGTGTCTCCAAATATGCCCCAGTAGCTCCCTATCTTTTTTTCTGCTGATTCACTGCATATTCTCTGTGCTGCTGTCACTTAGGAACCAATGCAGAATAAAGTGATAAAAATATACAAAAAAAATATATATATATATATATATATATCCTATGAATGGTGAGTGCCATTCTTCTTTGGAAGAAAAATTCTGTCCTTGGAGTGCCATCGCTGTGGCTACTATACATTTACTCTTTGGACTGGCACCCAGGTTATTTTTATTCTCATGGTTGTGCGACTCATTCGGTGGCTATATATATTATAAATGTCACACTATAAGGCTGATTAGTAAATAAATCGATTATTTGTACATTTTTGGTAGCTTAATTACCTTCAGAATTTAATAATCAGCCCTGTAGCATCAGGCCAACCTCATTTTCTGATTGATTATCTATTACAACTCCTAAGCTGTTCAAAGTACACTGAGCATGTGGGTGTCACAAAACAACAAAAATCCAAGATGGCAAAACTCACGTGACAGCTTTGAAGTCCTGGATCATTATTACTCTTCAAAAAACAAACCAGGCCAGGGTACTGCTTGCTAAACACCAAGCCAAAATCTTCCGCTGCTTCAGAGATTATTAGTGTGGATGGGCTCATGTGTCCTGTGTGTGTCTTGTGTATGAATTGCAGGGGCATCTGGGACATGAAAAGAAGATGGGGTGCATTTTTTTGAAGAAGAGGAACATCAGTGCATGGTACGCGACAAGAATCCCTGGGAGTTCTTTATAACATGGCACCCTTAGCTTTCCTTATCCTGTAAACTGCTGATGTGGCTGTGACAAATGCACAGATTTGTGTTTGATTTTGTGCCCATTTGTAAGGCAAGTCAGACTAATCCCTATCACAGAATACTATTGGAGAAAGAACTGTTGATGAAGACAACATCCACAGCTGATATCTGAAGTAGGACCGTGATGCATCGGGGGCAGGCCATGACGTGGTGGGAGCAGGACTGTGACATTGGGGACGGGGCTATGACATGGAGATCGGTGATTTGCCGATCGTCATTAAAGGGGTGGTTCACCTTTGAGGTAACTTTTAGTATGTAATAGAATGGCCAATCCCTAGCAACCTTGCAGTTGGTATTAACATTTAGATTTTATAGTTTTTGAGTCATTTGCCTTTTTCTTCTGACTCTTTCTAGCTTTCAAATGGGGGTCACCGATTCCATCTAAAAAGCAAATGCTCTGTAAGGCTACACATTTTTATTGATACTTTTTATTACTCAGATTTCTGTTCTCTCCTATTCAAATTCCAGTCTCTTATTGAAATCAATGCATGATCGCTAGGGTAATTTAGGCCCTAGCAACCAGATTGCTGAAATTGCAAAGAGCTGCTGAATAAAAAGCTAAATAACTCCAAAACCACAAATAAAGGCAAAAGGAGTAAGGTTTCTATAATGTGGAAAATTACATGAGAGGGAAGGTGGATGTAGGCCTGACAAAACAGGAATCTGGCAAAGAATATGGTTGAGAAAAATGTCCATAGCTACCAGTAATTAGAAGGTTGGTCCTTGGTTTCTGCAATGAGAAATTGTTGGAGCTATTGAACTAAGGAAAGGACTGATGAGAGGTTAAAAAAAAGACAATAATATGCATGCATATAAAATAGTAGGGATAGCATTGTTTACTAGGGATGCACCGAATCCACTATTTGGGAATCGGCCGAATCCTTGGTGAAAGATTCGGCCGAATACCGAACCGAATCCCAATCCCAATTTGCATATGCATATTAGGGGCGTGATTTCCCTACCCGCCCCGGTGCCTACTTCATGTTAACTCTGTATATGTATAAACAGCTGTTTAAAAAAACTAGAGTTTGATGGAATAAATGAATCAATTATCAAAGCATGCAACTTCTAAAGGAAAGGGCAAGGCGTTAACACCAGAAGCAGAGGTTCAGGGCTGTAAAAAAAACTCTTGCTTGGGTGGACCTGTTATAGGTGAAATTAACAAACATTAAACTGGTTTAGAATAGGCTGCAGTATAATTCAGTGTGTAGAAGAATGCACAGATTAGAGTCCTGCAGCGAGTCGGGTACCCGAGGGTTACCCGCAAAAACCTGCGGTACCCTGCGGGTTGCGGGTAGAATTTCCCGGTGCGGGTATAGCAATTTTTACTCTTTTATTCTGATCATGCCTACTTCCGATGATGTCACTTCCGGTTTACAACGACAGCACTTCCTGATGCACTTGATAGTCAGCGGGTTGCGGATAAGGTACTTGCAGGTCTGGTCGGGTAGCAGAACACCTTTATGCAACCATCACTTGCCTCCAAGCCTGGAATTGAAAAATAAGCAGCTGCTTTGAGGCCACTGGGAGCAACATCCAAGGGGTTGGTGAACACATGTTGCTCGCGAGCTGCTGGATACAGGGCAATTAAAAAAAGTTGTTCATCTGTTATGCCATACATGCATAAATATTACATTCTAGGTTATGTGATATTACCCACAGTATATGATGTTCTTTTTCATAGGAACTTTACTCTAATGCATTTAAGAAGGACTTGCCATTTTAGTTCTTACAAAATGCATCTTGTTATTCAGCCCAACTTCAAATTAACTAAGGGCTTTCCTTTGTAGGGGGCCGGTAAATTAGTCTCCCAGTATTATTTGGCAGGCAGACCCCTATTGTTATAGAGGCCTAACTGGCTCCTATAATACAGTTATGAGGAGGACCTGTTTCCTTATCCTGCTTAAAGGAGAAATCAACCCGTCACCCCCACCCCAGGTAGACCTCCCTCCTCCCCCCAGGTTGATTTCTCCTTTAAAGCTATGCCCCTTGGTGTTCTATCAGTGCCTAGTAGGTGGTATATAGTCCTGGGCAGCCATGTGCTCAGGGTCCATTTTGTTCAAGCCCTGGCCTGAGCAGGCAGACAGGGTAAAGTGGAACCTAGAAAAGTCAGGATAGGCTACTCACCTTAAGAGGTCACTCTAGGAGTGACGGATATTTAGGCTATTTAGGCTAGTTGAGTGGGATTATGATCCCGGGTACTAATTGCCCAGAAGTAGGGACTTAGTGTACCGACCTAGGGATGTAGATATTCCCCTCAGGTTCCACTTAGGGAAAAGGCTGAACGCTGGGTGTACCTCCTCAATTCTGTATATGTTCTCTTCCCTTGCGGGGACTGATACTGACCAAAGGTGCTGTATAGTCCTGCTTGCTCTATATGTACACTCCATTGTGGATGCACTTGTTCAATAAATATATCCTTTGGTTAAGTTATAAGAACCACTGGCGCCCAATTATTGAATACTGCACCTAGTTACAGTTATAATACACCCTTCCTCCACACCTCCGGAACACAGTATTGGGGATGAAGCTCATAGTAGAGAGCGGTGCACTCAATTTACTATAATGCTAAACCTTTAAAGGAGAATGAAAGTCATTTTTACTTGGGGTGCCCCCCAAACAATCACATTTACTTACCCGACACACCGGGCCGGTGTTTTCAATTTACTGCACATGCGCACCCGAGAGAAGAAAGAAGAAGCCGGAAGACAATCGCTCTGTGGTGATTGCTGGAAGAATCCCAAGCCAGTGCATTTTTCTACTGATAGGAGCACCGGCCTGGGGTGTCAGGTAAGTAAATGCAATCACCAAGGGTGCTTAACTTTTGGCACCCCCAACTATAAAAAGACGTTCCTTCTCCATTAACCATGATAACCTATGTAATATGGAATTCTGCCTGTTTCATATCTGCTTTCAGTATACTTTCATTTTTATGTATTTTCCTTTACTAAGGCAGTTAAGTAAAGTAGTTACAGGTCACTGAATCTGGCTGGGTGACAATGTCACAGAAGGAAGTGGCATTTCAAAGTACAGCTGGAGGCAACAGAAAGTACTTGTTGAATCACCAGTGCAGGAATGTCCAGTATAAGTGAATAGGAACAATGCCAGGGAGAAAACAAGAGGCAGTGTTCATATCACCCAGTGTTCCACTATGGGATATGATTCAATACTTACATGTTTACACATGTATCTATCTCCTTTTGTATTTTAAATTGCCAAAATGAACACCTGACAAAAGCTTAGGTTCTTACAATGAAAGAGGAAGGAAAAGGAAAAAAAATACAAGAATTTACTGAGTGTCATAAACTACTAAAAATCACCTTGAATTACATTAAAATGGGTTTTTTTTGGTTGTGAACAACCCACAAGTTTTAAGGGAAAATCTGACGCTGCCATTGCTTTCCTATTAAAAATGAAGCCATGTATTTTAGCTTTGGTAGTTAACAAAGGACATTTGGAGAATAAATGGAGCATATTTACTAAAGGGCATAGTGGGGTTCGACAAAATCACAATTTACAGGGATATTGACAATTTACTAAAAGGCGAAGTGGACAATTCACTAGCAAAAAAGTTCAGTGCTAGTGAACTTTCACACCATTAAACCAGGCGAATTTTCGCTCAGGTGAACGATTGTTACTCCACAAATTTATCAAAGTGCGACTTGTTACCCTTTACTCCATAGTCTGTTTCGTCCGGTTCTACCAGGAAAATTGATAAGATGTTAGTGAGCATAATAGCCACTTTTTTAATGAGCATAACAAAGTTAGTAAACGAGCGGATCTTTCCCCGATATGCCACTAACGGCATGGCTATATCGGGGGTAATTCGAACGTTCGGCTGTATGGCCGAACTATCAAATTACGATGCGCCAAGGGGCTCCGACGGGTCGGTCGGTTAAAAACCAAACCTTCCCGATCGATATCGTGGCTAGTTATCGATCGGGAAGACCCATCGGAAGCCCCCATACACGGGCAGATAAGTTGTCAAATTGGTCCAAATGGCCGATATCGGCAGCTTTATCTGCCCGTGTATGGCCACCTTTAGTCGGATTAAAGTTGGTTTGCTAACTTTTTTATGCTCATTAAAAAAGTGGCTATTATGCTCACTAACACACTGTAGCATGAACTTTATCAAGCTACCAACACAGCGTTAAGTTCAAGTCCACACCATTCACTTTGGTTTCATATATTAGGTGGTGTAGTCTAGGGACCTCAAAAAAGGGGGGATCCCTCCTTTCAGATGCAGTACTGCTTGTTTTTAACATGATTTTATATATATTTTCATGGCATGGTTGTGAATAAATATTGCCTTTTAATACTATAATGATATATCTTTTATCATATTGCATTACCCAGCAGCAGGAGTCTTTGAGGGTTAAGTACCAATTTTGGCTTATTTACATTTCATTAATTGTTTGAGGACACCCCAGCCACTCCAGCTCCTGGTTACGTCTTAATTTAGTTTACTCTGCCTGAGTTTCAGGTTGTTGGTATAGATTAGTATATCTGTTTTGTCTGTATTTTGCTTCCTTGGACATGTTTAATGACAAGTGGCCAGTAATTTCAACAATAATCACTAATAAAGACATTTATATGACCTGTATATGTACCTGCCGTATTTAAACTGACGCAATCGTAAGTTTGGTAACGAAGTTTTGATAGGAGGAAAGTAATGTTAGAGAAAAATAGCTTACAAACATTCATGCTGGCAAAGTTTCGCTGGCAAAAGTATGTCAGCGTTCATTTGCAGAGACGAAACTCTGCATATTGGTAAATACGCGTATTCACTGCGAATTGACATGTGACAAAGTCAGGCCTGGATTCGTGGCAAGGCCACAAAGGCCCAGGCCTAGTGCAGCGAAATCTTAGGGGCGGCATGCCGCCCAGCCACATCCCTAGACGCACTGTGGACGTGAAGCTCCCCAGTAAATCAGTGCCTTAGAGCACCATGCGGGCCTTGGGGCGACGTCAAATCCGGCCCTGGACGAAGTTGGGCGAAGTATGTCGAATCCTTCTGAGGCAAAAATTCACTCTTTAAATTCACCCAATAAAGTCCTTGTAATTTGCCTTTGCCTAAGAAGGAATACTGGAGGTCATACAAAAAGACTGGTCGCCACTTCTTATTAATGTTATCAGTGGTGTTCCGAAAAACACTGACAGTGAAAGAACACTATTTCCCTCTCAGCTGCAAATCAGGATTTCTTGTTTCGCAAATGTTCCCTTTCTTGTAGTTGTGTAAAGACTGAACCCACTGCGCCTCTAAAACTCTTCTGTAGGAATAAGCTTGATTTTTTCATTTTTATTTTAGTACAAAACACTGGTACACAAAGGGATTTTAGAATGTGCTTGTAGAAACTAATGATCAACGTGAGAATATTGCTGCTGTAATTAAAGAAGAATAAACATAGCTATAGAAGAAACACACTGAAAACCCATAACTGCATTTAGCTGCTATAAGCACTTTATCATTTCTCCTTAGGGGTCTGGGTATTCAGGTGTTCATTACCAGACTGACTGCCTCTGATTTACCCTGCTGTTGGGTCCTAGTATAGTAATCAACCTTCTCAATCTTCCTTTGGTAAAGTGAGCCAGTTTAATGATCTTATTGTTAATGAGGAAAACAAGCCAATTCATTGCTCATAATGAACAAAGTTTATCTGGTTCACAGGGAGCTGGCTTCAGCCAATGTCACAGCTACATTTGCATGTCTCTATAGTATTCCATTTTAAATGAAATATGCAGGTGTTCTGAAGCCAGAAGCTACGTGTGTATTGTATTTATGGCATGTATATGTAAACAGGAAAATGTATTGTCATATTAGTCCCAAATAGGAAGACTGCTGGTGTCCCATTCACAGACATGTATGTGATGAAACTCTTACTTTTATGAATTCAGTGACGCGATTTATTACATTTAATTTCAGCATTAGCAAGGAAGAATTTTGGCCTACAAACTAAGCTAACTGAAAGAGACTGGTAGGCAGTCAAAATAATTCTATAAAAAGATCATGAAACATCTACAAAACTCAGTTCTTATCTGGAAGATACTGTTTCAGAAAGACAAAATGTCACAAAGCTAAAATATACTCTACAGCTTGGCCTGGCAAACAAGGTTTCACAGGAAATAAATCAAAAGCTAATGGGCTGAAAATGAATGGTTTTGTAATGCTAATTTGGCTAGGCAGACCAAAAAGGGGTTCACGTCCAGCTGGTGATATGAGCAGGGGTTAGTTGACTCAACACTTCAAGGCCAGGGCCTTCGCTGTGGAAGAGTTCAGTAAGGGTGTAGTAGAACTACAACTCTCAGGCTACTGTGCATAAAAATAGGAATAATGATGGATGCCAGGAGGTTCTTATGATGAAACAAAAGATGGGTAGTTTATTTGTTCAAGACAAATGACCACAGGTTTACTTACATATGATGAGGTATAGGCAGATGTAACATCACATGCTAGAACAGGGTGGATGACACAGCCGAGGAATGTGACTCCCATAAGGCATTGTAGTCAAGCAGTACATTAATTCCTTCAGGCAGATGTACCTCAAAGTGGCCCGGATCCCATGAAGCACAAAGCTGCTCTTGCTATCTGACCTCTCTATCTTACTCTCCTAGAGAGTGTATAACAGATATAACCTATTCTAGCTAACCTCGTTCAGGGGGTTCCCTGGTCCCCGACTTAATCACTGAAGGTGCTGTCCCTTTAGGGCAATGGCTTTACTGGGCCTTAGTGTACCCAGGCTCAATGGGAACATCCAGATGGTTAGGACACCAGCAGCCAAAGAGGAAGATCCACCCCTTTCCAAACACCATATTGAAGTGTGGTAGGAAGTAGTCATTACACCTTTTGGCCAGGGGCGATCCGCCAATGAGGCGAGCTGAGGCGCTCACCTCAGACGGCAGCGCCAGCTAGGTTTCCAGTGGTGGCAAAAAGCCGCTCCTGGTGCCTTTAAGAGACGAATTTCTGGTTTTTAAACCGGAAATTCGGCTTTACTAGGGAGAGAGACTATCATTGCGACCTCCCCCCCCCCTGGAAATGTAATCGGGCTGGGGGGCGGCATTACTGGAGCCGTCTCAGGCGGCAATGTGAACAGGAACGGCGCTGCTCTTGGCCAATAACACTGGCTATGTAAATATAACTAGATACATGGGCTTTTGCCCAGCAACCAGGGAAAAGGAGGAAGGGTAGGGATTTAAAGCTATAAGAGCCTGTTAATCCTAAAGGTCCCTACAGTTTGATGCCTGACAATATGTCATATGGTAATATATTCAATGATGGGTAGGGTTCAAACATAGCAAAATGCCCAAATAAGCTTTGTTAGTGATCACCAGTTAAATATGGAGGAGGCTTTTTAATGCAGTTATACTGTATGTTGGTGTTCCTCAGGTCTGTCTATGAGCCTACCTAGTAAAATTAAAGTCTATTCTAAAACATTAGCTGGCCAGTTGAGTGCAGTGGCACAAAGTATGACTAAAGCATTTTGGGAAGTTTTGAAAACACAAGTGAGAAGAAGATTCCTTTCCATCACCCAAGGAACTGAAAGTTGTTCTGCCTGAAGGATGTAACAAAATTCCCCTAAAGCTGGTGACACATGCTGATTTCCAACAAGGGATCCAGCCATTGGTTGGCTCAGTGCATTCTGAATATCTATGTACACAAGTATATCCAGGAAAATAAGTCATCAGCATTGCTGCAAGTCCTGATTTATCTGATTCTGTTCCTCCAAGAATACAGAGGGCATTAAGGGCATGTAAAGGCAAACTAATAAAATCCCATTTTTACTTTCTTTAATGAAAAAGAAACCTATCTCCAATATACTTTGGAGAGTTTGACATCGCCAAACGAGTGGATCTCTCCGTGTATGGCCACCTTTAGTCTAGAACCAGGGGAGGATGTGCCGGAAGCCTAAATTATATGGAAACCATCATCCTTAGTGAAAGTTAGGTGGAACCCAATCAAAGAAGTAGTAGAGGGTAGCACTTTATGCCCTTGCACACTCATAGTTATCATGAGATAGACAGGTGAGCTTGTGGTGCAGTAAGTTCATGTTTATATTTAGTATACAAAATACAGCATTTCTAGCCTTATTCTATTTTAGACTTGACATGCCCTTTAAGGGCAAATGGTGGCTCCCCTTCATATTGATAGATGTTTTATTTTGAAGTTTGTGCTGATCTAATCATTTTGTTCATCACACGCTATGATGCACATGATATTATGTGCAAACCTTTTACATCTGGGATGTCAGCTACAACTGATTGTAAACCCTTTGAACACTTCTAACAAATGTTGCAGGCATAACTATGCTGGCAGGTATATTATAGCACCTCTAGTTCCTATGTTATATACAGTATGCTTGAAGTGCTATGTCTTTGTCACATATGAAACGTCGAATAGGCTTTAAACAAATTGTACTTTGGAAAGGTATTTTCAATTGGCCTTGAATTTAAGCAGTATAAAAGTGAGCTAAATGCTCAAAGACAGAGTCCATGTGAAAAGGCTTGTATTGAAGCTAAGTCATTTAATCCCACTGCACTAATTCATGAAACCCCAATTTCACTGGAGATACCCAGTTTGGATCCCATGCCCGGCCTTTCACCATCTTATATCATTCCCTAGAGTTTTCTAGTGAATTCTCCTGCACATGCCCAGTAAGCATTCAGTCATGTCAGCAGCTTCAGAAGAGAAAAAATATTTTCCCAACTAGTACCTCCACCAGGTTGGTATGTCTGTGCCAGGATCCAGTCGGACTATGACATTTTTTATGGGAAAGATTTATATAATTTATGGGAATAATTTCATCTGATTTATGTGTGCAATGTGCATTCGTTTTATATTACAAAACATGTTGTTTTCTATTCTATGTAATTTAGGTGAAATATAAAGAAGCGACTTGCATTTAGAGATAAGTCCTATCTCATTAAAGGGGAACTGCCTTTCATGGATTATCAAATATTGGCCAAACCACATGGAACAAAGTCATCACCCCCCCCCCAAATCTGGTCTCCAAAGGCAGAGCTGGGCACCAGGGTTGGTTCCCTCAATACTTGGCTGTGCCGCTTCTAGTGGTCCCGACTTCCAGTTTGCATGCTCCTTGTCACCAATCACCACCAGGGAGCCTGGGACCGGTAAATGGGGACCCTTTACCTAAGCACTTGTCATGTTCATAAGTTTAGGGAGGGGGAGCTGGCAATTAAAAAAAACACAGAGGGTTTAGATCTCATTTAACCAAGTTATTGTTCTTTGCACTGTTTTTATATTGAAGTAAATTGAGTATGGTGATTTTTTGAAGGAGCTGTGTGGTCTTTATTGCAAAATAACATTTCCAGTAAAAAGTTGAAGTGACTAAATGAAAGTGCACAAGTCTTTTGTGCCAGCACATTTTTTACCCCTGCAGTCATTTTATTAAATACACACTAATTCACACAAAGCAAATGTTTTTCTTATTGTGCATACCTTTTCCCATTAATGACTACCATTACATTCTCCCATGAATACACTAACATTTGAATACATCCTAAAGCTGCCTTGAGGCAATTAAAGGGATCAATAAAGTGCCAGTGTTAGGGAAGCTCCAGGCTTACTAGGTTGCCAAAAAATGCCAGGTCTCATAATCATTGCTATGCATTCGAAACTGGATAATATTGGCTACCCTGTTCTACTAGTACCCCTGCATACTCACTTTAACAGTAGTCAACTTTCAAAGATATTAAATAAAACCTTAATTTTCCATGGCAGCCTTGCAAATTTCTTTGGATTTTAAATGCAAAGCCTTCAGGTAGTTATATAGTTAGTTACATAGTAAAGTTGGGTTCAGTCCCAACTTTACATTATATTGAAAACATTATTTTGGGTTCATGTTACTCCTTGCTGCAATGCCATTTTCCATATTGATTTTAGGTTTTTTTTTCATGATTTATTTGCCTCCTTGTACCTGACAAATATTTCAGTTGTCCTGGCTAACTTGAAACCCTTAAATGTGGAATATACCCACTTGTATATGTATTAAGCAGCATTTTTAAAGACATCCCATTATTCTTCTGTGTTTAACCTTGTCAAAAGCCTTTCTCAGTTAATATGTTGCCCTTATACTGACAAAGTTTACACGTCTAAAGTTGTGTTTTATTTTCTCCCTTATAAAGTTTTTTCTGCAACATAATCTCAAAGAAGACCATGTTATGATCACTATTGACTAAATGCTCACCCACACAAATGTTAGAGATGAGTTCAGTATTATTAGTTATTACCAGGACCAAAAGGGAGTCATTCCTAGTAGGTTCTTGAACGAACTGAAATAAAAAGTTGTCATTCAGAATATTTACAAACCTGTTTGCTTTTTCAGACTTGGCAACCCCATTAACCCAGTCAATGTCTGGATAACTGAACCCATAATAATAACATGATCTAGTTGTGAAGCAGTCTCCATTTGTAAAAGTAGTTGGTCTAATCTCATCACTTATTTGAAATGGTTTGTAGCAGACATCAATGATAATTTTTTTTGTAGAGTTGAAATCTCTTTTGTCTCTACCTAGAACCAGGGGAGGATGTGCTGGAAGCCTAAATTATATGGAAACCATCATCCTTAGTGAAAGTTAGGTGGAACCCAATCAAAGAAATAGTAGGGGGTAGCACTTTATACCTAGCACACTGATAGTAGTCATTAGATAGACAGGTGAGCTTAGCCAGAGCAGCATCCACTCCACTGAAGTAGTATAAGTAGGTCTCCCAGGTGATCTGTATAGGGACCATAGTATGGAAAGAGACCCAAGAGGGTCCCACTGGAGAGGATCCAATTCACTGTCTCTCTACTGGCAAGGTATTTCTTCACACCTCTACTTTCATCAGTGGGTAACTGTGCATAATCTTCCATACTTGCTCAACTTTCGCTTTACCACTCACCATTTATATACTCAGGAAGTACCTTTGCTTCTGTTTAATGTGTATTTATGGTCGGAATCACCAGTATCTAGTTCCAGTTTTATACCCATCTGTGTTGAGAGCCATATTTGAAGGTACATCTTTCCACCAACTCCTACAACCCATTACATGTTTTAATCTGCTAAATGTTTATTTCTGATTCTGTGCATTGAAGGATACTTCAAAATATGTTGCTGTTTAAAGGAGAAGGAATAGCATTTTACACTTGGGGGTGACTACTTTTACTTACCTGAAACCCCGGGCCGGCGCTTCTATCAGGAGAAAACCGCACCAGCCTGGGTTTCTTTCAGCGACCACCATGGAAAGATCCGCTTCCTGCATCTTCGGGTCTCCTCGCAGTTGCGCATGTGCAGTAGAGTGGATAGCCGGACTCTAATGAAAAAGCTGGCTATTTCGCTCTACTGCGCATGGAAATTTGAAAACCGATGAAGCAGGAAGAGGATCTCTCCATGGTGCTCGCTAGAAAAACCCCAGGCCGGTGCGGTATTTTGCTGATCGGAGCACTGGCCTGGGGTGTCAGATAAGTAAAAATAGTCACTTGGGAGGTGCCTAACTTTTGGCACCCCAATTGTAAAATGTTATTCCTTCCAAGATAAGAATTGCACAAACACAGAACCAACTGCACAGTTGTTGCCTCATTATTGTTCCCCTGCCTGTGTCTCTCCTGTGTTTGATTTAGCAAAACAGCTAAAGTTGTATGGGATTTCCAATATCCAGTACTTGCCAAAGTGGCCTCAGTTTATTCTATGACAACTGAATTGAACTGAATTTACAGAGGTTAAGTAAGCTGCCATACAGGTGATGAAGATGCATATTTTGTTTCAGCTCTGGGTATACATTACTTGTTTGGATGATCAGTCGGCACCAGGTTCTCAGAATGGTTGGATATTAGTAGATATCTGTTTTTTTTACTTTATTTCTATAGTGTCAGATGCAGCTTAAAGGAAAACCCTTGACAAAAATAGGGCTTCTGTATGAGCACTATGTCCTGGAGATGGATGATTTCCAACACTTATAAATGATCCGGATAAGAGGTTAGAAGAGGCCATACAATTAGATGTATCATGATGACTGATGGCTTAATGTCTCGTTTATTTTTTATTCATTGGGCCTGCTGAAACCTTTTTGGAAAATGTACGTCAACTGGGGTAGCTCTTCTTAGAATTAAAATTAAAGCAGAAGTTGCATAGGATTTCCAAAATAGATGCCAAAATTGAGTTAAGGAAATCATGTTTTTTTCATCATTCATTTCCCTCCCATTTCCGAGAAGAAAATGTATTGCAATGTATGGTATTTATTTATTAATAGCTTTACAAGGCATACGCACAAATGGGCATAAATGTCAATTTTACAGTGAGAATAAATACTTAAGTGCTAGGATTTTCAGTACAGAGTTGGGATAGTACAGAGTTGAGGAGCTTACAATCTAGTAGGAATTTCAAATGCTATTTGAAAACTGAAGAAGCAATAAATAACATCCAGTAATTGTGTAATATATTTATCACAGATATTTTTAGAGGGCCCTCATCTTTCACACCACATTGTAACCACCTCCTGGTTGCCAGGGAACCTTAGCAACCGAATGATAATGCCAATTCCAAAGTGGAGAGCTCAGGGCCGCCATTAGAAATCACGGGGCCCCATACAACAAAATATTTGGGGTCCCCTGGGCCCCGCCCACACTGTTGCCCAAGCCCCACGCCAGATCCCGCCCACTCCACAACACATTTGGGCCCCAAAAAATATTTTTCAAAAAACATTGGTGGCAGGGGCCTATAGAATATTAAAATAATACATTGGTGGCCAGGGGATTAAAAAAACAAAAAACACAAATTGGTGTTCAGTAGAATTGAACTCATGGCTTCAGGACTTCAACTTCATCTCCTTTTGTGACTTTAGGTCTTTTTGCCGCTTCAGGGCTTCAATTTCCGCTGTTTTCGTGCCTTCGGGTCTTTTCGCCGCTTCAGGACTTCAATTACGGCTGTTTTCATGACTTTGGGTCTTTTTGCCGCTTTGGAATTTCGGCTATTTTCGTAGCTTCTGGTCTTTTCATCACTTCGGGAGTTCCGCTTCCGCTGTTTTCCTTCGGCTGTTCAGCTTTTTGGCACTTCCGCATTTCGGCTGTTCGGGATTTCAAAAATGGCCGCACGACTTTGACACTCTCAAGGGGGCCCCGGCTCTTTCAAAAGTGCAGCACTGCCGGGCCCCTCTTCATGCCTGGGCTCCGGACACTTGTCCCCCCCCCCGATAATGGCCCTGGGCGAGCTTTTGAATAACATGATTAATTAAGGACAAGGAAAGGCTAAATAAAGTCTCTTGCAGTGCACAGGATTGTCAAACTAGGATCAAAGCACTTACTGTTTCCCCTACGTTTGCTTCCATTCTCTCCAAATGCGCCAGACTTCATCAAGCAATGACATTACTTATTCTTGCTTCGTACTTTGGTGCAATATCATGTTTCTTTTTCAGCAGAGTAATAACTCCATACATAAAGTAAGGTTCATTCACAACTAGTTTGCAGAAAAGGGTATGGAAGAACTTGACTGGCCTCTACAGAGCCCCGACCTCAACCTAACTGAACTCTTGTTAGATGAATTGGAATGAGCCATTTCTGATCACCCAATATCATGTACCAACATCTAGTAGAAAGCCTCCAGTAGAAGGTAGAAGGTAAGGCCATTTTAAAAACAAAGAGATGCCCAACTTCATATTAATAACCCTTGGTTTTGTAGTGAGGTGTTGGACAGACAGGTGTCCACATACTATCGGCTACTTCCAATTTCTAGTTACATTTACTGCACTAGTTGAAGTCATTTAACCTTTGGGCCAAGCCACTAAGCATGAAAGCAGTCTTCTTTTTAATGACCAGTTAAACCAGAATACAAAATGAGGATATGTAACATCATTAGATATACATGGACCTGTATACATGGGACCTGTTATGCTCTGGACCTGGGACAAGGGATCTTTCTGTGATTTGGATCACCATATCTTAAGTCTACTTAAAAAAAGTTAAGTATTAAAAAAACCCAATAGGTTGGTTTTGCTTCCAATATGGATTAATTATATCTGGGGATCAAGTACTATGTACTGTTTTATCATTACAGAGAAAAAGGAAGAAATTTATCCTATAATTTAGACCTTTCTGGATTAGGGGTTTCTGGATTACAGTTTCTATACCTGTATTCTTAAAATGCATTATGCACAGTTGATTCCATTATACATTACAATGATATGATACACCTTTAAACTACTAACAGATTTATGTTGTAGAAGGTCCTTTAGATCATAGCAACCTCAGCAGCTAAGCTTTAGTGGTCTAGTACAGTTGGAATAATGAAACAAAATATTTAATTGGTGCTATGGATCACTGGACTGGACAAGGCTTACAGGTTATAATGGATATCACTCTAGCATGGTTATCTAATGAAGTCATTTTTGTAAGGAACTTCATTGGATAAATTGTCAGTCCAGCATCAGACATCCCTGCTTTGCTCTAATCAAGGTATGAGCATATTATGAGATTTCATTCAATGATCCACAAGTTGTAGAAGCATATATCTTCTCTTGGAGCGGTCATATGCTTCCCTTTTCTCCAGTAACATTGAATTAATACCATACCTTAAACAGGTTATTATAGCCACCGTTTCATCCAGCATTATTGTGTCTCCACAGGCCATTGGCCACATATCTCAGAATTCAGCAGGTCTGACAACTACTGTGTCCCAAGCCTCAATTCAAAGCCACTTTTATCCTTCTCTGTCTCATCAACCCACTGGAATAAATCAATTGCTAGGCCAAATGATGGAAATAGTTATGATGTCTGCCTCCTACCAGTTCTGTCAGCAATCCATTTATAAAGAATTATCTTTTCTACAGTATACTACAGAAACCTTATTCCCCTCTAGGTCAGCACTGTCCATTTTCATGATGTGGGCCGACTAGGTGACATACTCCATATTTGTGGGCAGGATTATAAAATAAATGAGGCCAAGCACAGAAGTCAATGAATCCCACAAGGGGCCAGAGAAGTGCAACATCCGGCCTGCAAGTCTCCAGTTGATCTCAAGATTCCATTACATCTCTTCAGTGATACCATAGAAATGTGATACATTGTTTATATCTTACTTGTTTACTTGGGGGTACATTAAATACAGTCTTTAATACTCAGCAAATTAAAATGAAAGCTTTCGATCAATAGTGCTGCTCAATCAAATGTAAACACAGCTTTTAAATTAATTTCAAGATTGTGCTATACGCATTTGATTAATTACAGCCAAACATTATTTTAGAAAGCCATATGCGCCAAGAGACTAAACACTTTTTTAATGAATCAGCACCTTTGGAATGATTGATGTGCATATACAATATACTTCTTATATGTGGATATTTATTTATGCATACATATATGTGAACAAAATAACCAGCATTTCCATGGAAAACATGGAAACAGCCATTCATATCCTGAGGTGTGAATGTATTGACTGAATGTGACTTTTTAAAACCCTTCATAAAACATTGTCATTATATGTCTCCATTCTTAATAGTATTCCCTCAAAATAGGCATGGGAGTGTGTCAGCATCAATATGGTTTAAAAATGTTTTTTTTCCCATAGATTTGCTTTACTGCATTCCAATTGGTTAACATTTTAATCCTATTCTCTGATTGGTCGATTCAAAAAAAGTGGTAGAAGGCGGCCGAAGAGAGAGGATCGTCTTCGGAATCCCACCCACCCGGATCTTAATTAAAGCTTACAGTCATATGAAAAAGTTTGGGAACCCCTCTCAGCCTGCAAAATAATTTACTCCACTTTCAACAAATAAGATAACAGAGATATGTCTTTCATTTTCCAGGAACATCTGAGTACTGGGGTGTGTTCTGAACAAAGATTTTTAGTAAAGCAGTATTCAGTTGTATGAAATTAAATCAAATGTGAAAAACTGGCTGTGCAAAAATTTGGGTAATTTTGTTAATTTAAATGTATGTAACTGCTCAATTCAGATTAATGGCAACACCAAATTGATTGGATTAGCTCCTTAAGACTTGAACTTCATAGGCAGGTGTCTCCAATCATGAGAAAAGGTATTTAAGGCAGCCAGTTGCAAGTTGTGCTTCTGTTTGACTCTCCTCTGAAGAGTGACAGCATGGGATCCTCAAAGAAACTCTCAAAAGATCTGAAAACAAAGATTGTTCAGTATCATGGTTTAGGGGAAGGCTACATAAAGCTATCTCAGAGGTTTAAACGGTCAGTTTCAACTGTAAGGAATGTAATCAGGAAGACCCCGGTCTGGCAGACCAAGAAAAATACAGGAGCAGCATATGCAGAGGATTGTGAGAATGGTTACAGACAACCTAAAGATCACCTCCAAATACCTGCAAGAACATCTTGCTGCAGATGGTGTATCTGTACAATGTTCTACAATTCAGTGCAATTTGCACAAAGAACATCTGCATAACAGGGTGATGAGAAAGAAGCCCTTTCTGCACTCACGCTAACACAAACAGAGTCACTTGTTGTATGCAAAAGCTCATTTAGACAAGTCACAGTCATTTTTGAACAAAGTGCTTTGGACTGATGAGACAAAAATGTAGTTATTTGGTCATAACAAAGGTTATAGGAGGTGTCCAGAGGCTGTTACATTTGCAAAAGGAGGCTCAACTAAGTATTGATGTAATATCTCTGTTGGGGTGCCCAAATGTATGCACCCGTTTTGTTATGCATATTGCATATTTTCTGTTAATCCAATACATTTTATGTCACTGTTGAAATCCTACTGTTTCCATAAGGCATGTTATATATTATAAGGAAGTTGCTATTTACTGAAAGCTCAGCCAATGATAAACAAAACTCCAAAGAATTAAGAGGGGTTCCCAAACTTTTTCATATGCCTGTATGTATTGAGCATTTATTAACAGTTGTTACTGTTCAGATTAATATGATAGATAATTTAAAAAAACAGAAGCTGCGGCCATTCTCCACCATGTATGTGTCTGGTGTCTATTTATTATGGTTTGTGTTAAGGTAAATAAAAAATGCTAGCTACAACTCCCACGTTTCTTGTGTTCGTTTCCCATGGGAGTAATGAAAGGAGGAACCTGCTTTTGAGTGAGTGTTTCCCTGGGTAAGAGATATTAGGAAAACTAGTTACTATGCCAATTACCATGTCAGAATGTAATGACCTTCCTGGATGTGTACAATGCAGAGGAGGAGGCAAGTTTAGTAGTGCAAACACAAGATCATTTTGCTTATGTAGCTATGTAACTTGAGCTCCAGCAAGGAGGTGGTAACTTGTAGACTTAGGGCTGATTCATCAAACATTGTTAACGTTTTACAAGCCGTGCTGATGCATACTTACTGACAGTAAAAAAAGCTAACATTGCTTTTGGACTAAAGAGTTTAACTTCCTCTCTGGAATCATTTGTGCTGGGGTAGAAAATAACTGTCCCAATCTCTGCTTACATGCAATTTGCCTCATGCTGAAATAATTTGCATAGGTGACACTCCACAGATAGGGTTTGACTGGTCAAACACAATCAAGCATATTCAGATGTACTTAACACAGATAGCAGCTTTGATAAATATGTCAATTTGTGAAAAAATGTTGAAGAAAGAAATTGAACTGCTGGAAATCCTTTTGGATTTCCTCAGATTAATCTAAAGAATATCTTACTTCGGGTATAGATGAACCTCTATTTAGTTTACTAAATTGCTGTATGTGTGAGTAACCCCTTTTCTATTGTGTTCAATACATTTTGTTGCACCATGGGCAGCACACACATCCTGCAAATATCATATTTATCTTGCTTGAGACCCGTGCCATATAACCCATGCACAAACCATTTTTTGGATGACACTTGCATTGCACTACTTATTGTAAATACTGTATATACTAGTTAACATTACTGAAAAGTTCAGTAGTGTTACTTAGATACCATTGTAACAAGTCCTTTGAGCCTATCTAATCCACCCAATATGGATTAGATAGCGCCCGTATTGCCTCGATTCTGATCTAATCTGACCTCAATGTGGGCATATCGGGGAGAGATCGCCAAACAAGCAGATCTCTTTGTGTATGGCCACCTTTAGATGAAAGTGGTCATTCACTGGGCCGATAAAAGCTGCTTGGAACTTCCAGACCAAGTTTGCAAGTTATTGGCTAATATAAGGGCCTGCCCAACTGATAGCTTTAAAAATACCATTGGATGAGGAGTGCTTTGGTGCATTGCTGTCATCCTCATCTGACTGATGCATTTGTTGGCCTATAAGCCTGATTTGGTGCAGCATGTGAGTGGTCAAATCGGGTCCAGATTTGGAAACCTTACCAAAGGAGTGCTCTGTTATACTTTTGCATATACAAATATGGATTGGTAGCAGTAGGTATGTTCCTAATACATACCAAATCTACAGTATATTGTAAGATATGGGTGTCTAAAGGGCATGATATTGTGTGTATTTCATTAGCATTAAGCTGGTGAAATCAAAACTCCAGGGAAAGGTGTGGTGCTGCAGCAAGTAAAGCTGTGGAAATTCTGAACCGGCTTGGTAAAAGATGGATTAAGGGTCCCTGGAGTGGATGGAAGAGAGCAGGCTGGGCTTCCATCCCTTGCTCCATGTAAGGGTTTTGCAGCTGCCAAGCTAAAGGCAGTTAGAGTTAATTAAAGGGATACTGTCATGGGAAAAAATGTTTTTTTCAAAATGAATCAGTTAATAGTGCTGCTCCAGCAGGATTCTGCACTGAAATCCATTTCTCAAAAGAGCAAACAGATTTTTTTATATTCAATTTTAAAATCTGACATGGGGCTAGACATTTTGTCAATTTCCCAGCTGCCCCCAGTCATGTGACTTGTGCCTGCACTTTAGGAGAGAAATGCTTTCTGGCAGGCTGCTGTTTTTCCTTCTCAATGTAACTGAATGTGTCTCAGTGAGACATGGGTTTTTACTATTGAGTGTTGTTCTTAGATCTACCAGGCAGCTGTTATCTTGTGTTGGGGAGCTGCTATCTGGTTACCTTCCCATTGTTCTTTTGTTTGGCTACTGGGGGGAAAAAGGGAGGGGGAAGATATCACTCCAACTTGCAGTACAGCAGTAAAGAGTGATTGAAGTTTATCAGTGCACAAGTCACATGACTTGGGGCAGCTGGGAAATTGACAATATGTCTAGCCCCATGTCAGATTGAATATAAAAAAATCTGTTAGCTCTTTTGAGAAATGGATTTCAGTGTAGAATTCTGCTAGAGCAGAGCACTATTAACTGATTCATTTTGATTTTGTTTTTTTTCCCATGACAGTATCCCTTTAAGGGACTGAATTGTCTGTTTGAAATGGGAAATATAATCTTGTATCCTTCCCTGCAGAATGGGGTGGAGGTTAAACAAGTTTGCCTTCCAAACTGCAGATCAGTGTGTCATGAGGTTTAAGCAATATGTACTTACAGTTACAATGTGTACTTAAGCAGTATCTATATGCGGGGTGTTTGGAAAAACTCAGCCGACCCTCAATAGTCATGTTACCTGCCAGTAACTGGATGTAATGACTTTCTGTCATAATGGTATGATTATCAGCCATAAACTCTCAATATAAAAATTACAATTGACGCTGCCCCACGTATTATGAAATCCTTTTAAAAATTCAAGCTCTTTTCACATCTTTCATCAGCTCACAGAGACAGCAATTTTGCTTACTAATACTTTTATTTATATTCAAATATTATTTAACTATACAAAAGGGATAGCTGTATACCTATCATATAAGAAGCATGGGGCAAACCTTAGAGCCTTACCGATGGCCCAAGGCACATTTACAGCTCTTTCCAACACTTACACATCACCAATAACACAAGTTACATACTTGACACTGCAATTGAATTCTTTTCTTGGGTGGAGCTGTTCTTTTCTGCTGTAATTACAAAATAAAGAAGCTTCCTTTGTAAATAAGGAAGAACAATGTCCTTAAACTTTTTAGTTCAGGTCTCCTTTGAAAGTCCAGTCTTTGGTCAGGGCCCACATCATGAAATGAGAATAAATATAGGAGAATATCAGTGTATCCATCCTTCAGCCGTAGTTTCAAAAATATCTAGGATAGAGAATACCTATTCACCCCAAATCTCATCCTAAATAACCTTCAAACTGGGCTGTTTCTAGGAGAACAAATGGTCTACCCAAATCTCACCCTAACTGCCCTTCAGGCTGAGCCCCCCTGCCATTACTCCCTTCCCTCCAAGGGGGAACAGTCGCCCAATATTAGAACCATTGCTATATTCGTCAATTAACTCCCTCTTCACTGAATCCAAATCTGTACATCCACTGGAAAAGACACAAAGTATTATTTATTGCTTAATCTCTCATCAGTTCTGCTTAGGAAAAATGAAGTTACAGAAGTCCCCAGCAAAATAGATAAAGAAAGACAGATATTACGGTTGTGCAATAACAACAATATGAAATAAGAGGAAAAGAAATAAGAACGTCAGTGTCCCTGTGATATATATTATCTTTTGCAGGGTCAGAACTGTCTGTACAGGTAGGTGTTTATGAAACATGTTGTACTGTGCAAGTTTTGTTAAGTTAACAGCTTATTTATATTAAAAATTGCACAATTCTGCCAATGTTTATGTTTTCCAGACAAGTTATGTAATGACATTTAAATAGGATCTTGGTTGAAATCACAAACCTGTATAAAGTCTACAACAACCTCCCTCTATCAGGTCAGTTTTTATTGCTTCTACATTACTGTCTGATCAAAGAAATGACATTAAATAGATTCATGTGTTTGTGTTGTGCTCATGCCAGGGACCACTTAAACGATTTGTGCTCATGTCTACCAATGGTGTTTCTACAGGGGGAACTGTTAGAAGCCCTAGCCAAGTCAGAGTGGAGGTGATCCCAGCCAAAAACTTCAAAGATTTCTTTCCCAGTGTAATTCTAAAGTAATGCAAGCAAAGTTTCCTTTCCTCTATATCAGCCCTAATTATTAGCTTCAGCTTATTGCTGGCAGCAGCTCCCAATCACATGATTCCATTCCAGTTTCAGAAAAGGTCAACATATGGCACAAACATTGTGCTGTTATACAACCTTGTACTGTGATCACATATCACATTCTCCAGAAAGCATTATGCAACCCTATACTCCCTGATTAATGGCCTCTTGCACAAAAAAATTTCTCACTACCCTATATCCCGACAACCTGGCAATCATTAACACAGTGACGTAACTTTCAACACATAAGTATGGGAGTCTGAGGCTACGCAGCTTTATTGAAGAGCAGTATACTTGATTTACAATGGCTTTTAAAATTGCCATTGTCTCTATGAGGTTTTCTGCTGACATTTGTAGAACTGCCTACTCACCCAAATGCACAATTGTCAGTAAAAACCATTTACAGGTAGTTACCGTGTTCCTGTTCTGTACAATACTATTGAATGCAATATTTTTTGCCAACAAAAATAGCCCTTGGAAAAAAAAATAGCATGTGTAATTATTAAACCAACCAAAAGGAAGTCTTTATTTTAACTGCTGAATATGGACATCCAAATGCATTACATAAGGGATATGTAATGTGTTCCTGTGTGGAGTAGTGTTATGCACTTACACTTACCCTTAGTCAGGTGTTGTGGTGTTCCCATTAGGTTGAAGGCATGCAATGTATCCTCTGATCTTTATTTAAGGATAGATTTACATCAAATATTTTCCTGTCTGGAAATGATCTGTAATGGTTACTTTTAGAAAGGGACCCCAGTGGATTGAGCCCACAGCCCACCCCCAACAAATCCATGGAGGTATAAACTGGCCATACACAGGCTGAAAGAAACTGATAAAAGATTATTGGCCTATGTATAGGGGCCTCCCAGTGGGCTGCTTGCTTGGGCCAAAAAGTGGGCAGGTATAAAATAATCCTTTCAGGCAACGGCTGCATTGGCTCAACAATCAGATCAGACTGATCCAACCCTGTTTGTAGTTGGACAAATCGGTCGAAGACCCATTCATTCTGTGATCTCACTAGCTGAGCAGATCTTTAAATGTATGGCCAGCTTAAACCTACTTAATAGCCACAAATTCAAAGATGAACTTCTGTGTTTCTAGCTGATGGGATCTAACCCCCCCCCCCACCTTCCAACACTCAAAGTGTACCAGGCCCTAACAATTTGCATTCTACCCTCTCTTGTGATTCAAAGTCTGGACTTCCTATAGGGTGGCACATATTGTATTTTAGAAAAATTAATTTGTTCAGTGAGGGAGTATGTTGTTCCACTATGACAGATCTATCTAAGTTAAATGACATGGGATATTGTTTGTCCAGGGTTGTTAATGTGCAGCCCCAGCAGCTGGAGTTCCTAGTATGCTGATATATTGTAGGCCTTGAGATAAGACCTGTTGCCACATTCAACACAGCAAAGTAAGAATAACTCTTTCCCAGATACTGTAACATTAGATAAAAAGACACAGTGACTGTCAGACATGCAAATGGAAAGCACAAAAGCATAAAGACTTGTAGTGGCAAGAGCCGTTCATTTGGTAGCAGAGATGCCTGATTCCTGTGCAGTCCAGCAAAGGCTCATCCAAGTTAACTGTTTGTTTCATAGTGTATGTGCAAGCTAAATAAATGCAAGTATTATACACACATGCATATTTTATGGCTCCTTGGAGTGTATGAGAAAGGAGATCTGTCTGCCTGCTTTCCTTTCTGTACTTGACCATGACACATAAATCATTTTGTTTTGTGCAATAAAATAGTTGTGTTTGGATGACATCTCTGACCCACCCTTCCTTCTTTAATCATTATGCAACGCGTGTCTGTCAGCTGGACTTCTTTCATTGTTTGGGATAACGTGATTCAACATCTCCATTGTGCCTTGTACTTTAGTGAACAAGGCTGCACTTTTAAAATCAAATTGATTTTTGGTATCATGTTGTTAGGAGCGTCCTGTAAATCATCACTTGCTCACCCCTCCTCATTTTGTCTTTTATTTTTGGTGCCTGGGTGATATAAGCAATGTTTACCATAAGTCCTAGCCACAGAGTCTCTGCAGAAGTAATTAGTCAAGTTCAGCTCAGTGGTTTGCGTGTGAATGCAGCAGTCACATCATTACGTGAGAACTGTCTTTTTAAAAGATGACACCGATTACAGTTTACTTTTATTAGTTGTTTTTCCTAAGACAGTAAAGTGTGCGACTCAGTACAGACATGACATGCGGGTAAAGGGGACACGCAACATGTGTGGGAGGTGCCATATTCATTTATCAGCTCTAAAGATCAATAAAAGAGATAGAGGGACACAACTACAGGGGATGAGGTGGGTAGTAATTGCATCACGGGCTGGCAAACTGAGAGGGCACCAGGTGCACAAAGAATTGCTCATAAAATTTTCTAAAACAATGTTAAGCAGGTTAAAGGGCATGATGGATAAAGGGTTACTATTAATGACCTATTAGCAATTAAGGGAAAGCGAGCTAGGCTAACGAGCTAGGCTAACAGGAGACTTAAATGTGCCACTTTTGCTCAAGAGCTTCTAGTTTAAGCATGTAAAGAAACATGCTCATATATGATTAATGCATAGGCTTACATAGGCTATAGCCTAGGGCTCTAGTGTGATTTTTATTTGGGCTGGGTTGCACCTGGGACTGGAAGAATTAGAAGGCAAGCAAGGTGTATGTGTGTGACCGGATACATTCCTGGATCTGCACACATCTGGGCGCATGGGAGTAGGAGTAGCCTAGAAAGGGGCCCTGTGGAAAGTTGGGCCTAGGGGCCTCATGTATCATTAATCCAACTGGATATGGTATTAAAAAGGACAATCTATTTATGATCCCACTGGTACTTAAAATTGAAAATTTTGCTCACTCTACTGCTAATGTGCAAGATAAACTCTACTTGTAAGTAGAGTACATTTTGTTCTATGTGGCAGCAGCTGTAGACAGTGACCTTCTATAGATAAACAGGAGTGCTGAGAACTGAACAGGTGACCAGTAAATTCTACCTGCTGATTGGTCAGTATAGGTGACTAGACCTGGAGCAAACTTTGCACCTTTTATTACACAACCCCTATCTTGAAATATAGGTATTACTATATTACATCACTCACAGTCAGAGATGCAGATTAGCAGGTTCAAAAAAAAATGTTGTTTTGAAATAATGTGACTGCTGTGCCTGGGGGTGTTGTTTTTAATATTGCTGCAACCATTGGATTTTTTTTTTCTCTTAATCATCTGTTTAATATTCTCATTATTCAAAACTGTCAATCCTATGTTCATATGATTCTCTAACTGATAATAATTAAAAAAATCTGTCCGTTCTCTGACTAATTAGCACAAAACCCTGGAGAAAGTGCACTTCTCAATGACTGAACGTGTATTAAACATGTTAATTATTGGCCAACCCATTAAGTAATGAGTAACTCATGCATTCATGGCAGGAAGCAACCACAATCCTTTTTTTTTTTTTTCTGCTGTCACTGCTCTGATTTAAAGTCTGTTCTGTTACAATTATCACCATTGTGGCATTGTTACAATAGTCACCATTGTGACATTGATGTTTATTTAACCATGACTCAGAGATCATGGAATACATCAAAGGAATACACGTTGGTTAAAACAGACAGAATGATGCTTTACTACAAGCTGACATGTAACTATGGAGTGTACTGTACTTCCCATATGTTCTGTCAAAATACAGTTTCTGTGCTTTAACAGCTTCAATGTAAAAAAGTCAGACATTTTCATTTAAACATCTATAAACGAACTTCGCATTGTTACTCCCAGCATTTTTCGTTTTTTGGCCACAAGTAGTGAGCATAAGAAAAGGAAATTCTGACTAAGCATCGACTACCACTGAAGCCTAAATATAGTTCACGGGCTTTATTCCTCTGTGTGCCTACGTGCAGAGCCAGCAAGTCCTTTGGCTGCAATGACGACATGCCATGCATTTCTTCCTGGAATAGCACAGATAAAAGGCCTCTTGTTATGCAGAGGTTTTCAGAGCTTACAAAACACTGTGTCAAACATCAACTGGGTGTGTTTAGTCACTACACAGAAATCTTCATGGAACATACACCAGATCAGAGAGCCTAGACGGGAAAGCTTTCAACGGCATTATATCTCTGCACTTACACAAGAAAGAGAAATCAGTCTGTATAGGCTAACAGCACTATGATCCTATTACATTCTAGAGCAAGCTGCAACAGATAATCATTATGTAACCCTCTGTTGTGAAAACATTAATGATAAATCAATGACATTAAGCAATATAATCCCCAAGTGTCAGAGAAGCCTCCCATGCCCTGAAGGTTAAGAATCACATGCATATATATAACCCAACCATATCTTTGGCATAATAAAGGTTAAAGTGTGAAACTCGACACTCTGGATAATGAAAGATTTAATTACTAGCACAAGGTAAGTCCAGGAGTGGGTATGTTTTAATTAATCATTTAGTTTTTTTAACATTCTGGATGCTCTTATAAAGGTGCCGTTCTTCAGAGTAACGCTGGTTAATTATTATTATAATATCCGCAGTAGCTGATGCATGATGCACAGGATCATGTGCCTTTTTTCTATGACAAGCCATAATTACAGACTTCCTTGTGCCAGAAGTTGTAGACAGAGATTTGGCATTGTGCCTACAGAATGGTGATCAGCCCAGCAGTGCCTTATAATGCTTTATGTGCCACCAAGCAGCATTATGTGCTCAGTATTCATCCAAGCAGCACATTGTGCAAGCCTGAAGATCAGATGAAGAGTGTTTTTATCACAGTAATAGAGGCAGACTGTTATCAGTTCACCGTCTTTATTTCACACACACAGGAAGTAGCTTCCCAGTCTTCTCCCACTATTCCTATTCTGACATCCTTCAAAAGCAATTTGCTTAACAAAACTTAACACAGTTTATGCAAATACATAACAGAGAGCTTATTGCTTTCTTTATGATAAATCCCCCCTGTTGTTCACCATTAAGTTAACTTTTAGTATGATGCAGCGAGGGATATTCTGAGACAATTTGCAATTGGTTTCCATTTTTTATTATTGTGGTTTTTGAGTTATTTGACTTTTTTTATTCAGCAGCTCTCCACTTTGCAGTTTTCAGCAATCTGGTTGCTAGGGTTCCAAATACCCTAGCAACCATACATTTTGAATAAGAGACTGGAATATGAATAGGAGAGGGCCCAAATAGAAAGATAAGGAGTAAAAAGCAGCACTAACAATAATTGTGTAGCATTACAGAGCATTTGTTTACAGGTGGATCCCCATTTCCAAGCTTGAAAGAGTCAGAAGAAGAAGGCAAATCATTTAAAAACTGTAATAAAAAAATAATAATAATAAAGACCAATTGAAAAGTTGCTTAGAATTGACCATTCTTTAACATACAAAAAGTTAACGTATAGGCAAACCACGCCTTGGTTGGTATCAATGGTACTTATTCCTTATAAGGGGTAGCACTGTGTTTATAAGAGGTTGCCCAAAGAGATATTAGATGCTTTGGTTGTCCTTTGATCTGGCAGTTTGCATCAGTGAAAAAGTGTACCATGAATTGATCATAGCAAGCAAGCTTCCATTTATGATGGTAGGAACATTTCTTATCTAAAGCAAAGGAAAGCAAAAAAAGACCAAACCAAGAAAATAGAGATGAGACTCATAGCAGGTGAAGCAACAGTCATCTCATATATGGCTAGAACATTAGAAAAACTTAGGAGAATTTTCAAGAAACATCACATCCCTGTGTATTTCAAACCCAGCAACACCCTAAGACAGACAGTGCACCCTAAAGACCCAACACCAAAGCACATGAAGAGCAATGTGGTCTATGTTGTCCCGTATAATGAAGAGTGCTCCGATCTCTACATTGGGAAGACAAAACAACTACTTTGTAAAAGAATGGCCAACACAGAAGGACTAACTCCTTAGGACAAGACTTGACAGTCTATACATCTCAAGGAAAAGGGACACTCCTTTGTGGAGAGCAATTTGCACATTTTGGATAGAGAGGACAGATGATTTGAAAGAAGAGTGAAGGAGGCCATTTATGCTAAAGTGGGAAAAACCATTAAAAGATTATCACCTGTCTCAATGAAAATCTTGGTTCCATTTTAACTGGATCACACTCTCACACATCTGTGAGTTTCAGACAACAGTTTATTGAAGTTCAATGGAACCATTGTAATTGGATATGTGTGACTTTACTACCCTCAAGGGTTTAAATATCGTAGAATTCCCTTCCACTTCAGTTGAACTGAAGAAGACAGTGGTGAAATGTTTTCAAGATAAACTTTAAACGTCCAGTTGCCCTTTGACTTAATCCTGCTAGATACCGAACATTTCTTATAATAACCCATGTGTTAAATGTTTTTGGTGCAAATAAAAGGCAAATTCAAAAGCAGGATTACTTTACAGAATTGGTCAGGCAGATACCCCAGTGGTGTGCCCCATGTTCCTTCTCATTTCTTACAGTTGTATATGTGATCATTTGGCACACACGTAGAAATGATGCAGATTATATATATGTATGCAGTGCAGTGGGTGAATCTAAGCAATTACTGTATTAAGTGCATGCAAATCATCTACCTGATCCTATATTTGTTTGGAAGTGACTTTACTCTCCTACCCCTCATTTCGCCTTTTATAATACACATATCATTAATGCCAATACTAGAGATTGGCTTCTGGAAACCGACTTAATATACTGTACACCAGGGATCCCCAACCTTTTGAACCCGTGAGCAACATTCAGAAGTAAAAGGAGTTGGGGAGCAACACAAGCATGAAAAATGTTCTTGGGGTGCCAAATAAGTGCTGTGATTGGCCATTTAGTAGCCCCTATGTGGATTGTTAACCTACATTGAGGCTCTGTTTGGCAGTACAACTGTTTTTTATGCAACTAAAACTTCCCTCCAAGCCTGGAATTCAAAAATAAGCACCTGCTTTGAGGCAAACATCCAAGGGGTTGGAGAGCAACATGTTGCTCGCGAGCTACTGGTTGGGGATCACTGCTGTACACTGATCACAAAACCCTGCACCTTACTGATGAGCTTCAATTAGGGCAGAATTGTGCTATAAATGCAGTGGTGCAGGTCCAGACAGAGATTTAAAATAGACCCTGACATTTCAAGTCTTGGCCTGGGGCCTATTTACTACAACCCCCAAATATGTAGTACTGATTTGACTATTCTCTCTCTCTCTCTGCAATAAGTACAGTACTGCACCAGGGCCTATTGGCACTCCCTAACAAGTTAGGTGTCCCCCTATCCCACCTTTGTGTGTCATACTCAGCTCACCGTCATGAATACAGTTTTTACAAATGCAGGCAATGTTGTATTAATTGTGTGTTTTTTTTTGGACTCCATTCTAGTGTGCAAAGACTCATGCCTATGTGCATTAAGCATGGGTCAGGTTGCAAAATATGGAAAACATGGATGTTTTTGCTTTGAGTATGTGAGTATCCATCCAAAATAACAAATACGATTTAAAAGTACAAAAACATTTATTTGGACATGAGAACAAACGTCTAACAAGCTTCGTGCTTACTGGGGCACTTACTCATAGGCTAATGGGGACACCTCTGTAAACTTCTTATAAAGGGGTTGTAGCCAATCAGAAACATACATACATACATTAAACAAACACAAATAATGAAACAAGTTACATCATTTGAAGCTTTCTCCGTGATAAAGTGCAATGATGGGTGAACACAGAATCAGATTATCATATTATAAAGAAACAAATGAAAGAATACCGTATGTTAAAAAAGGTTTTACAGAATATTAAAAAATATTATATTTTTATACTAAATGGTAGTGTGCAATTACATACCAGATAGTAACTAAATAAGTCTGGTGTTTAATAAATATATAGTATTTTTCACAAAGTACTACAGTATCATGCAATTGGTGCACCAGATATTACATATTATTAAGAATTATTATAAACCACAATAAAAAAAAAAAATATTACACAAGTTCATTGTAGACTCATAACTAAAAAAAAACATGTGACATCAAAATCACTATTGAGACCAAGGGGTTTCCTGGTCTGTAGATTAAAGATCTACGTGGTCTCTATATATGCAAGTTTGGAATGATATCTCCACCTCCACCTCTCTTACCACTGACTGAAGCAAAGATGGACCTCTTACTTATACTACTTGGCTGCTTTATTGGTAACGGTACGATGGTGGTTTGAATCTGACTGTACTAATGCATCTTGTACCTTAGAAGCTGGGATACTGGGCTCGAGGGAGGCCTTGAGGCTTTTGCCTTATAGAGGGAAGGAGGCACACCCACAGGTTACCCACTCTATGGACACAACCGTCAAAGCCTGGCAGCTAGCTCAAAAACTGTTGACTCCCACCGGTCTGACCTATCACTCACCTCATGCTCCACTGTGGTGTAATAAGTTGCTCCCACATTTTCTCACTAACCTGGATTACAAATTTTGGGCAGGCAATGGGCTCAGATATGTGAAGGATCTGTATCGTGAGGGGGAGCTAAAAAGTTTTCTGGAGCTCAAGGCCTCTTGTCCGGCACAGCATGTTATACAGTTTCGGTATGACCAACTTCGTCATGCTGCTCAGGCGCAATTCCCTGATCCGCAGTCTACTATTGTGGCTACCTCTTTGGAAAAGGCTCTACAACTTCAGGTGGTCGCCAAACCTCTCTCTGCCATTTATCATATCCTGTTGGCGCCTGAAGAAAAACGCCCGCTTAAATGTTTCCAGAAATGGTTCAGAGACATTGATAATTTGGACGAGGAGTCCTGGGAGCTGATGTTAGCCACCACAACTTCGGCTAGAGACAAGTTGGTACAACTGAAATTTATGCATCGCTCCTACCTCACGCCGGTGCGCCTTCATCATATGGATCCTACCAGAGATCAGAACTGCACCAGAGGCTGTGGGCACCCGGGGACATGGTTCCATGTGGTGTGGACGTGCCCCAAATTGACTCGCTACTGGACTGACGTCTTCTCCTTTATCTCTAAAGTTTTGGTTTTCCGTATACTGCCTCAGCCCAGCCTAGCACTGCTTGGATACATGGATGGAGATGTGAACTCTATTGGCTGTCGGACTTTGCTCCAGCTGCTGTTGTTCTATGCTAGGAAAATGATTGTTCTTCGGTGGAATAAAAAGGAAGCACCCAAATTGGAGGACTGGAAGGACCTTGTTAATAAAGCCCTCCCTTACTATAAAGCAGTGTATATGTCTAGAGGATGCACAGACAAATTTATAGCTGTATGGATGTTATGGGTTTTGAACTCTGACACTAATAGCCCTCATGTGTTTTAAATCGCTGATCTATGCTAGCTCCACTAGATTCTAGTCCTGTCTACTGTTTACCCCCTCCACACTCCGCACCCTAATTGTCTCTCTCTCTCTCTTTCTTTCTTCTACCTCCTTTCTTTTTTCTTTTATTGCTTTTACTGATTATGTATGATTTTTTTTTTTTTTTTTTTTTTTGTTTCTTTCATGGAACAATCTCTGTTCTGTTTTTTTCTGTGTGAGAAAACCAATAAAAACACTTTTAAAAAAAAAAAAGATGGACCTCTTAGGGTCAATACAGCAAAGTGTGAAAAAAATGTTTTTTTGCAATTTGCACCTTGTATGCCATGATAAACCAGCATTCTCAATTCTTTTTTTTTTAATTTAGCAGAGTGAAGGATATAAGAAAGCTTAGCAAGAAAACAACTACACATCGTTTTGAAATGTGGAATTTCGTGGAATGCAACAACTTAAAGGGGACCTGTCATCCCAAGAAATAATTCCAAATTCTTTATTATTGTGTTAATCAGGCAAAATATACTTTATTTATACTATATAAATTATATAAAACTTTCGTCTTGGAATTCACAATTACAGAATGCAGGCAGGCGTTGTCAAGCCAAGCTTTGCATCATGCCTAAATCTTGTTTATGTGCTAGAATGGGGGTCCTGATACCCACCCCCATCACTGGCTCAACAATTATAGATCATGAGGAGGGAGGGGGAATGAGAGGAATGCAGAATTGAACTACCCCTGCCTCTGCCTGAGGCATAGAGGTTGGAAAGACAAAATGGGATTGACAGCTTGAGTTTATACACTAACAGTTATGGATGTTTTAATAAAGAAAGAATTTGGGTTCATGTTTAATTTGAAAAGGGATTTTATTATACAGCTTTTTATGTCTGGGTGACAGTTCCCCTTTAAGTGTCAGAATACAAAATGAATATACTCAAGTTCAAGGTAGAAAATGCCATGGAAATGTTTTACAAAATGATAAAATTTGAGTACCCATTTAACAAGTAGTCAAACAACTTAGATGTGGTTTTATTACCATCCTACACAAATGTCTGTATTGAGTGATAAAAGAGAATAAATCTGTATTATTCAGACTTATTTGCCAGAGTGACCTTTACCTGGGCCTAAATCTGTTCACTTCATTAGGTCACAGAGTCTATCACCTATTAAGTTGGGGAAATTTATCGACAAAAAAATAGATGTGATATCCAGTAAAACGACAGACATGAAAAAGATTATCTGTATTTGTACATGGGGACTACCAGTCATAAACTATACTGGGAAACTTGTTTACTATCATTTGGTCTAGGTAAACCAAAGCTCCTCTGTGGGTTTTAGTGAGAGGATGAGACCCAGACACACACTGGTGGGGGGCACCTAAGGAAAAAATTAACTTGAATTGAATTTTTGCATTCAATTATGAAAAATAACATGCCCAGAGAATAATATGTGTTTTCATGATAATTGTCCTTTTGGAAAATCTGGATTACACTGAATATGGTTTAGAGCAGTCAGGAACAGCCACACATACTCCCCACAGAACAATCTAGGGGTGCAGATCTCCAGATTTAGCCCATTAACCTTTCCTGTAGCTCACGTGTAGCAAGTCCTCAGACTTTAAAATAATTAAGGCTAAGATGACTAGGTACGGTAGGTAGCATGATGATAATGGAAAGGCTATATCCTGATCTCCCAAATGAAGAAATTAATGAATTTAAATCCAACAATATTCATGGCAAGACGTATACTTTAGACATTACTGCAATGTTGTTTAAATTAGAAAGACTAGTCTTCTTCTGTAATAGAATGAATACTGATAAGTGACAGCCAAGTGTGTGGAGACAAGATGGTATAGAGTTTGTAGAACACAAGCCATTTCTAAGTGTACTTTGCCCATGCCTCGAGCTTGCCGGAGCTGTTGCACAAAAGGTGTGGAAACTGATACCTTATAAATTAGTGGAATTACTTATTAAACAGACATCATTTTCAGATGTCAGTCAGTGTACATATGGCTAAATGTTACTAATATTCAATACCTTGGGATGTACTGGGATGTACTGATACTAAGCTCCAAATCTCCAGTGGGCTATTCAGCTGAAATGAAACTAAATACAGAAAGTTGGACCACCCCCTAGAGGTGGAGATAGAGTTAAAGGGATACTGTCTGGGAAAAAAAACAGTTAATAGTGCTGCTCCAGCAGAAATCTGCACTTAAATCCGAACAAACAGATTTTTTAATATTTAATTTAAAATCTGACATGGGGATATACATATTGTCAGTTTCCCAGCTGCTCCCAGTCATGTGACTTGTGCTCCGATACACTACACTCTTTACTGCTGTACTGCAAGTTGGAGTGATATCACCCCCCTCCCTTTCCCCCTCAGCAGCTTAACAACAGAACAATGGGAAGGTAACCAGATAGCAGCTCTCTAAAGGTGGCCATACACGGGCAGATAAAGCTGCCGATATCGGTCGTTTGGACCAATTTGACAGCTTATCTGCCCGTGTATGGGGGCTTCCGACGGGTCTTCCCGATCGATATCTGGCCACGATATCGATCGGGGAGTTTGATTTTTAACCGACCGACCCGTGGGAGCCCCTTGGCGCATCGTAATTCGATCGTTCGTCCATGCCATGTCTTGACAAAAGGCCTGCGTAGCCCGAAACGTTGCCTATGGCATTTGAGTAAAGTTTTGCAAATTTTTCAAAAATACCGGAGTGCTGCTGCTTTATTCGCTACATGTATACTTTGCCCTAGCAGGGGGTACGGCTTGCACCCGGGGCTGCAAAGAGCCTAATCCGCTTTGAAGCACACTTTATCTACATTTACTGAGACACATTCAGTTACATTGAGTAGGAGAAACAACAGTCTGCCAGAAAGCAGTTCCATCCTAAAGTGTTGGCTCTTTCTGAAAGCACATGACCAGGCAAAATGACCTGAGATGGCTGCCTACACATCAGTATTACAACTAAAAAAATACACTTGCTGGTTCAGGAATGAAATTTTATATTGTAGAGTGAATTATTTGCAGTGTAAACAGTGTAATTTAGAAATAAAAACTACATCATAAAAATCATGACAGAATCCCTTTAAGGACAGTGAAGCCCAAAATGATACTAATGCATGTGGCCTACAACTTTGGTAGCAATGAAACCTAACTTAACCAGCTACGAGCAACAGCTACATCCTGTGAGGCATAAACCTGACAAATAATTTAGTTTTTTTTAAAAAAAAAATACGCACACATAGACCTCAATAATTGGAAACATAGAATAGGTGGTGAGGAATATAAACTAATTTTAGGTCTTTGATATACAGTATCTAATTCCTCCATGAGTGGCCAGGATTAGCACAACTAAGCCCTACTTTACATAGCAATATCCGATTTGCCAACTAACGTGTCTCAGACATTTTGCTTTTGGTGGGAGGCCAGTGGAGATCCACAACTTATACCATAACTGATCCATTTCCAAAAAGGCAATTATTACCTAGATTCAGACCAGTAGCTTAATAGAATCTATCACATTCTTAAAACACAAGAAATCTAAGTATTAAGTTATCCATTGGTCTCTAAAGGCAGAGTTTTTATTTGCACACTACTGCTATAGGAAGGGATGTCAAAACAGCACTTACTGTATAACTGTATGGGTTCAGTTCCAAAAATACATATTGATAAGTTCCCATTTATTGGATATTTCTTTATTCATAGTATGATGTCTGCCATGTTCTGTTATAGTTCTTTATGCACTTCAAGTTATCTTGTTATTCAGTAATAAATAGCAATAATAAGGTCTGTTCAAAGAGACACGTATAGAATATTTACAGACAAAGACTCTTGAGAAAAAATGAGACAACAAGTAGAGGAAATGAAGAAAAACATGGAAAGGTAAAGTAAAAATAAGTTGTGGGGAATAGCAGGATACTTATTAGTCAGGCCAGACGGTTCCACTTGTTCTAAATTATCTAGTACTGTTTAGAAAATGTATCCCAGATGCTGAAGAGTGATTTCTTGACTGAACAGAGTTGTAATGGAGCACTGAACACTGTTAACTATCCCATGAGACCAGATCCTTTAGAATATTTGTCAGCATTACGTTCATTCAGTCAGTCCTTGAGTGAACATGGATCATTCCATTCATTGAGAAGCATTGGTCTTGGTTAGAGTAGGATGTTAGTGCATTCATGCAGCTCATCTTTCTATCCAGGCCGTATTCATATTCCAGTCTTTTATTCAACTCATTGCATGGTTCCTATGGTAAGTTGGACCCTGGTAACCAGATTGCTGACATTGCAAACTGGAGAGCTGCTGAATAAACCGCTCAATAGATCAGAAACCACAAATAATACAAATGAAAAACAACTGCAAACTTTCTTAGAATATCTAAATCATACTAGTAAACTCAAAGGTGAACAACCCCTTTAGCGCTGCCTGTTTTTCAACAAAGTGTTCCTGTTTTCCTGAACATCTGCGCTGTCTGTTTCATAGTCACCTTCCCTCACAAACTCTACTCTAACTACTACAGCTAGTCCCTTTGGTTGTGGACAGGTTTGTAATGTAAGGCATACAGTGAAACTGAGCCCTGGAAAAACACTTGCTGGTCAGGTGAATGGCACTGTAGTGTTGACTCTATTTTACTTGCTAAGACTGGTCTGAGTCATATATACCTTGCTTGTTTGCATCAATTATTATTCTATCCTGAGATATAAGTGGGGGAGTTGAGTTTATCCTGGAAATCTGTCCAGATTCTAAGGATAGAGTAGGATGAAGTATCTCATCAAATAGGTCCTCAATTGCCTGCCCTACTGTACATCTTTAGCCCTGCTCCTTTGGTTTAGTGCATGCATTTCCTAAAATGTCTGTTTGTAATCGCCAATATAAGATTTAGTAAAAGGGTCAAGGGCCAAATATTCTTCTTATCTGGGTTGGGCCAAGATCGTTGCTGGTAAAAGGGGGGTTCAGCATATGCTTTAACTGGATAGGTGTAAATCATATTTTTTGGGCAGGCTGACATCATATGTAGCCAAAGGAGGGACCTGCAGACCCCAACTCACCTACAATCTTGAGCAGCTAAATACACAACCGTACAGATACAGACATAATGAATACCGATTAAGCTCTTTTCTAGACTTAAATTTTCCATTGGCTGACAATTTTGTTTTGGACTTAACTTCAATACTCCATCCTTCAGTCGTGCAATTGTGTTGGACTACAGCATACCTGTAATACAAAGTAAAATAAACTTGCACTGTCAAATATATTTGTTAGCTGTAAACATGCACACTTTTTACACACTTTTTCAGATTACCTTTGATATAAAACAACATGGATGCTGTTTACTGATTACCTGCAATCTCTTTACAGATCTTTATTGCTCTGAGTTCCGTGAAACAGGCCACAACTTGCAACACAAACTCTTTCTTCCTTATGCTTAATAAATGCATGAAACCAAAAATTTAGCTTCAGTGATTAAAGTATAAATATAGTTTCATTCCAGGTGACAGATCAGTAGGGACAGTTAAGCAAGATGTTTACTGGATGCCTGTCTTATCTCTGTGCTGAACCATAGCACATACTTTGTGTATTCTGGGAAAGCTCAGTCAACTTTTAAAAAAATAGAAATCACATGCTTGAATATTTAGGTGATATCTCTAGTTTTCATTTGAATTATTCAATGATAACTGAAATAATAAGGCAAAATGTGGAGACATAGACAAGTTTCCCTCTAAATAATTTTAGGCGGTGAGCATTAAAAACATAAGCAGTTGAGGGAATAATGTGTATAGGTTGTTCCATCCAGAGAACATTATTTTCTCGCAAGCTTTAGCAACCCTTATAAATCCATTTCTTTGCTCAGTTCTAATAATGTACAAATGCCTTTAAACACACTGAACATTTGTATTTAATGTATATTGGAAAGTGTATTCGTTTCTCCTTTTCAAAGAATCACTTTTGGGTGGAGGAACAGTTATATTTTCAGGTTTTGTGACTACGATTTTATTTCTGCTGCTCCTTCGTTCGTTTCTCTTCATATTACTCATTGCACATTGTTATAGATTGGTCTCTGGCTGACCACTTCTTTTTTCTATAAACATGCTCCCTGAAACAACATCAGGGGCAGGACTATCAATTTGACATACACAGTGGCACCGGCACAGATGTTTAGAGGATTGAGGGAGGAGAAGGATTGGGTGCCCAAATCACTGTCAAGGATGGGACGGTCTATTTTCTTGTGCCTGCATTGTCTATCATCGCTCCCCAACCAGTGGCTCATGAGCAACACGTTGCAACCAATGTTGCTCCCAGTGGCCTCAAAGTAGGTGCTTATGTTTGAATTCCTGGCTTGGAGGCAAGTTTTGGTTGCATAAAAATCAGGACTACAGAGTCTCCTGTACACTGTTAGTCCACATAGGGCTGCCAAATGACCAATCACAGCACTTATTTTGCGCCACCCATGAACATTTTTCACAAAAATGTTGGTGACACCTGCTTCACACAAATGGGAATAAAGTTGAGCTCCTGCTCACTGTATATCTTTTTGCTTTTACCCTTGGTTCTGTCCCATCATCTGTCTGTTGAAATATTTGATACTTTCCCAATATCTCAACAGAGTGGTTTATTAGCCTGACAAGTACATCTCCGGATACATTTCAGATACATCTCCAGATCCATGTACCTCCTCTAGTCACCATGGAAGTGAAAACAATTGTCCACAGTCTATCATGCACCAAAATGTATTTTAATCAGACGCTTTTCATGTACCTGTTTTGACAAGGGGCACATGTCTGAAACACATATGTAGAGGTTCACCATAGTTCCCTCCAATGCCAGGTGGTGCTTACCCTCACCATGTCTCCATCATGTGCCTGCTGTGCAACCTCTCCTTCGTACCAACAAGGATGCCCTGCATTTAACATTTAACCAGTACCCTTGCAGAAGAAAGATCAGGTATGAATTACTACTGGGCAGGGAGCTGGTTGGGATTTCAGTCAGGTTAAAATGTAAGCTATGGGTGCTTTTTAAACATAAATGTTCTCATTTGTAGGAAATGAAACCTGTTATTTGCTTGTGGAAAAAAAATTAAGTATCATTGATGTCACTGGATTATTTTGAGATTCACTTTGATAACTCTCACAGGATACAACAGTATTTTTCAAAAGCCAGGAATCCACCTCAGTGAAAATCTATGTAGAAGAAACGGAGCTTTGGTGCGCAAATATCAGGCAGATTGTTCTGTAATCAATTGCTCTAGCTGAGTAAACATTACTGTGTTACCAGGGAAAAGGCAAGTCGCTATCATTAGCTTACTAATGCTCAGTGCTGTTCCCTCAGTGGCTTTGATAATGACTTCTATAAAACATTGTTTAAATAATAATACACAAGTGCTCTGCTAGTCATATCCAGCTCTGCATGGTAGCATATGATATTATTTCAAATAAAACTGTACACAATGCCACACGCTTAATTTGTTCGACTGAAATCTGGCAGCGGGGAAGTGTTTGTGCATTGAATATAGGGAATGGGTACATTATATACAAATGCTTCCAAGGCTTCTGACTACAAGGATTAGTAGCTACTAAAGCCTAATAGTCTGTGGCATGAACAGTGCATAGTACAATGTAGCTCTAGATTAGGGAGAAGGACCTAAAGTCAGATTATAAAGTCATGTTGCCACTAACCACACACAAAGGTTTTTTAACTCAATCAACAAGATTCAGAGCAGTCAGTGGTACAGGTATGGGACCTGTTATCCAGAATGCTCAGGATAACCGATATTTCCATAATTTGGATTTTCATACCTTAAATCTACTAGAAAATCATTTAAACATTACATAAACCCAATAGGCCCGTTTTTGCTTCCAATGAAGACTAATTAAAACTTAAATTGGACCAGGTACAAGCTACTGTTTTATTATTACAGAGAAAAAAATAAATAATTTAAAAAATTGGATTATTTGGATAAAATGGATACAGCCTTTCTGTAATTTTGAGCTTTCAGGATAATGGGTTTCCGTATAATGGATCCCATACCTTGGTAAGGGATGAATTTGATGCTCATAGGTCTTGCTCAAAGATGTGGCAAAGTTCAAGGCAAAATACTCTGTCTGGAGCTCCCTTTTTCTCTCTCAGCTACAACTGTTAGCAGAGACCTCTCTTGGGCTAGAAATGCTGGGGATTAATAAGGCTCCTGCATGTCAGAATACCTAGTGGTGTTGATTTTAATATAAACGAGAGATTGAAAGGGTGTCTGAAGGGAAGCAATGAAAACTAAAAGAGATCTTCTTGTGAAAATGCCATTACAACTACAAAGGGGTGGGGGTCCAAAATTTGACATAAAATACACCAGTGCTTAAATAACACTGCTGCACACTCTATTATTTAATAAATATGCCTTAAATGTTCTTTGTTTGTTATACTGTGTGAGAGTGAGAGGCAGGTAATGACTGGAGCAGAAATATGAATGCCACTTTCTCCTATCATTTCGGTCCCACACAGAACAGAGCACCGACCAACACTTCAGAAAAGTCAGAAAAACTGGTTAATGTGGGAAAGCCGAATCCAATTTTAGTGTATATCTCTTAATGGCTTCCAAGTTTCTTTGATTAGGTACAGAATGATTTACTCTGCGAAGGTCTCTAATATTTATAGCAATGATTTGGATAATTCATGGTGTATATTTCCCTAAAGACTAATACTGGATTGCATTTTTTGGAAATAAAAATAGAGCTGTTTCTGTGCAGTGAGCAGGTCTGTGATTTATATAACAGAACAGTGACTGCAAGCTGTAATGACTCTCGAGAACAGCCTGTTACTTTCAGGATCTACCCTTGGTACCTTATAGCTAACATTAAACTAAGGCTAAAATAGACTGAGCGAGCTTTGTTTGTGCTTTGGTCTGTTTCTTGGAATTTGCAGTGACATTAGGGGTCCCCAATTTTAGCAACACGGATGATGTGCGCTGCTGAAATCTATCTCTGGTGAATTGTACAGGCCACACACACTTTGTAATGTACCGACACACATCAACAAACAATCAGTTTGGAATTACAAGATTGTGGCACATTACTCAAGTTAAACAAAAAACATAAAAAAGCTTCTTTCTGGGAAACCAGGATTTATGGTGACCCTAGGTTATATCTATGAATCACTTGTAGTGATATAGATAAATGGAGTTCTATCTGACAGCAGCAACTTCCAATGGTCACTTGCATGTGACTCTCAACACTTGGGATTGGGCCCTCGTATATGTTGAGGGCAGGGTGTTGTGCAACTATCACCCTCAGATGAAATCAGTGGAGGAAACAGCTTCCCATCTATAACTTAGCTGTCTAATCTTTAGGGGGCTGCCTGAACAATGGATAACTACTTTATCAGTCCCCTACACACTTGCTAGAGTGCACTTGCCTATACACAGGGCTGTTGGATGGAGCCTGACAATGTGAGGGTGTTTTTTTCCATGTGTATATTTTGTATTTTGAAGGGACTGTCTGTTTAAGGGAAAACAAACACAAATGTTGGTGCAAGGCACTCTGGTGAGATTATTTACATATTTATATATTTATACTGAAATACTATTTAACTACATATAGACATATATACATGATTTTTCTACTATTCTATTGATGTATTATATGCAAAAAATTGTTTATTCTACAATGTTTTGTATAATCTCTCTTAGAATTATGCTTTGATTTTATGATGCATTAGGATGTTTTCTATTTTTTGTATTTTTGTATCAATGTACTCTTGTATGTCCTTGATATGTGCTTTATTCTGTAATAGGGTATGTGATCCCTTTAAATTGCCAATAGATTTTGTGTGTTTCCCCTCCCCCTTTCTTCTGATTGGTGTTTGGGCCTTTAAATATCAGCCCATGTGTGTAAGTGTTCAAGCCTATGACTAAGTTTCCCAGTGACACGAAACGCGTCAGGCAAGAGATGTTTATATAAATATAAGTTGTCTATTTTTATCTAATTATTATCAGTCTGATCTATGTGTGACCCACCAGAGTGCCTTGCACCAACATTTGTTTGTTTGCCTATAGATGGTCTGCTCCCTTGAGCTGAGGGCCTGGGGCAGGAGCACATGGGCCATCCCATCTACTTTGGGGAGTTATTCCATTGGTGAAGTTTTGTGCTTAAATATTTCTGGTTTGTCTGTTTAAGGGACAACACACAGGCTTCCTACCTCGAGAGCCTTGAGAATTTATGTACTGACTACCTGTAATCATTTTTCAGATTAGACGCCAGGGGCTTCATAGTCCTGCGTATATAATAGCAGCATTGTGTGTCATGGGAATGATGTGAGACTTCAAAAACGAACTGCAGCCTGTCATCTTATTGGGGCAGTGCCCAGCTTATCCAATTGCCACTCAACTCATCTCTCGGCAGAATTACAGTGTGCTAATTACTAATCACCCATAAGGCATATGGATTCCATATGTATCCTCAGAATGGAGTGACAGCAATACTTATGCAATAATGTTTTCTGAAGCCTGCCAGAAATGCCATTCCAAGTAAGAGAAAAAGTTTAGAGTAGTTAGTTTTCATTGCCTGGTTCTTTAGCATCAACCTACTTTTTTTTACTGTGTTTGGTTTTCAATTCAGAAGATGGTGTCTGGAAATCATATTTCAGTTCAGTCTATTAATTAAATGTAGTTTGCAAGTCAAATGCTGCTTATGTCTCCCTCTAGTGGAACTGCAACTATTCCACTGTTTCATGTTAAAGTCGTGATAAAAAAAATGTGTAATAAAAGAGTTTCATTGAAGCAGATATCATGATTCCTGGGAAAATAAATAGCGTTTGTACCACCAGCAGTAAAATCCAGATAACTCATAGTTTTTTAACCTTTCTGAAAGGCACAAAGTGAATCACTGTTATGAATAGACAGGGACACAGGGGAGGAGAGGGATCTCATAAATACATACCAATAAGGTAAAGACCCTACACTACAAACCCTACCCCAGGCTTTGTATGCTTATATGGGGGTGTAAGTGTAGATGATGAGCAGAACATTTTCTGACAGACTCTAGATGCCTGATTGATCTGGGTGATTACTGTAGGTTTGGATAATCATTAACCCACCACTTATTAGAAAGTAGGGGTCAGTAGTAGTGATGAGCATCATTTTTGCCAGTCATTTGTGTTTTGCAACATTTTGGCAAGACACTTTTCGCTGCAAAGAACCCAAGATTTCAATGATTTTTGTGTTCATGAATTTCCACAGTTTTGTGGATTTTTTTGGCTAAGCAAAACTGGACAGATTCACTTAACTAGTCAGTAGTTGGGGTGCAAAGATTTTTTAAAAAAAATTCTACTGTGAAGCTGCAATCCTCCTTATTTAAACAGGTTGATCACCCCCTTCAGTTACGGCTTAGATTCTCTCACCAGGTTTCTACTTTTTTATTTTATTTTGACAACAACAGGTACAGGGGTTTTTATGATTTCATTTCTGAGAGCTAATTTTTTAAGGAGACTGAAGAGGAAAGGGTGCTTACATTGACTATGCAGGAGTGACCTGGTAAAACAGCAAAAGGTGAGTTTTCTCCAAGAGTAAAGACCAAAATTATGATTAAAAATTCAAATCATTTATTAGGACATACATACATAATGATCGCCTAACGGGTTTCATGGCTGCTGGGGCACTTACTCCTATGAGTAAGTGCCCCAGCAGGCACGAAATGCGTTAGGCGGTCATCTGTATGTTCTAATAAATGATTTGAATTTTTAATCATAATTTTGGTCTTTACTTTTAGAGAAAACTCACAACTTTTGCTGTTTTGGATTTTTGCGCCCATGGACTGGGGTGAACTGTGAGTACTTTTTTTCCCTACAATGATTGTTTTGGATACCTTTTCCTCTGATTAATAATGGTACTGTTATTGGCCCTGCGCACCAATTTCTTTAACATAGAGACCTGGTAAACCTTCTTTCAAACATATTGGGACAATGCAGTTGGCAATAGAGGTCAGACAAATATGAAATACTTGATGCTGACTCAGAACCCAACAGGCTTTTCTAAACACTACTCCATATATTTCTTCCTTCTCTTTCTGTGGTGTTATTGCATTTATTACTCCCCTGATCTAACTTTTCACATCTGTATTTTCTGCTTGCTCCTTAAGAAGAATTCCCAGACTTTCTGTACCATTCTAACCCCTAATCCCCATTGCCTTCCATCATTGGGCCAAATGATTTTATTTCCAACTGTCATTCCTTTACTAATTCTCTGTCATCAATAATGATTTACTTCATTCCCCTGATGATTTTGCTTGTTTATAAATAGTTAGTGTGACACCATGCATGTGAATTGTAATGCATTATGTTTGCCTAATAGGAGGATGGTGGTATAAAATGTACTTACCTTCTTCTTACAATGGCATAGCAGACAGACATAGCGTTAGTTAGACCAACCAATAATTAATGCCATGATCTGGATTCCAGTTAGACCAATAGGAGATCATTTATGATGGATGAATGACAGCAATAGAGCTAATGTCTGAGGGTATAGGGCTATTGTGGCTATGCAGTGGGACAAAAGCCATTTTAAAGAAAAATATACCTTATATTATACATATAAATATGTTTTGGCAAAATTAGCAAAATTAATTCTGCACAAGGGTGATTAGATCTTTATGCAGACCTAAATTCCTTGGAGTTTCATGTTATTCATAGTCATGGAAACTCCTTGGTGACTTCTAACAGCCTTATCATTTACAGCAGGGGCAGTTCAGGTATAGGACCTGTTATCCAGAATGCTCGGGACCTGGGGTTTTTCTGGATAAGTGTTTTTTCTGTAATTTGGATCAACATGCACCCTGCAAAGTGTACTAAAATGCAATTTAAACATTAATTAAACCCACTAGGGTTGTTTTGCCAACAGTAAGGATTCATTATATCTTAGTTGGGATCAAGTACAAGTCACTTTTTTATTATTACAGAGGAAAAGGAAATAATTTTTCAAAATTTAAATTATTTGATTAAATATGGGAAACAGCCATCCTGTAATTCAGAGCTTTCTGGATAACATGAACAAGCTGTAAATGATAAAGAATGCTTAGTGATGGGCAGACATAATAGGTGAAGAGCACACAATAGGACGTTCTAGTTCAACAACACAATATGCAATTCGCCTTTTAGAAAAACAAATAAAGCAATGGCAATTGTAAAGTTCTTTGAATGAATTCCATCCGCAATGTTGTAAGAGTTAATGTAAAGTCTTCAATGAAAACATCATCTATCAGGTTCTTTACTATGTAAATGGATGAATGCACTGCATGAGGAGAGAAAGGCATCATGGAATGAGAAATTGTTGGGAAGAAAATGTGGTGTACATGATAGTAACATTGTGCAGAGGAGAGATTGGTTAGTAAATAAAAAGAGGGGAAAAAGTTAGGTCAGAAGAGAAGAGGGGTATAGCAGAATGGGAAGTAGAGGGAAACTAAAGCATAGGAAACTATAGCTTAGATCTTTGACTGGAGGAATAGAAAGAGGCAAATCTATAATGAAAATAAAAGAGGTATAATGCTAGGGAAAGGAAAAAGAAGGAAGTCATGTATTCAAAATATACTCAAAAAAGAAGATTGTGGAGAGAAAAGATAGTGTGGAATGTAGATAAAGATGTAGCAAAGGGAAATCAAATAAAAATGAGCTTTCTCAATTTCAGCTACTGTGTACCTATATATAACTTTATGTTGTGTAGGCTTTATGTCAAACACCAAACACACTGTCAATGAATGGTTTTCAGCATCTGTTTAACAGTCACATCTCCTGAGTGATAACCTTTATTTTCTCAACAAAACTAGATTCCAAGGTATAGGTATGGAAATAGAAACAGGAAGACACACTGTAATTTCCCCTTTGCTTTCTTAATGCTTCTCTTGCGTTTTTATTCTGTGCTTGAAAAAATATGGTGACTATGGACAGAAAAGCTCACCTTTATTCCTTGCACAGAGTTTTTTCTGCGTCATTATACAGTCAATGTAGCCTTTTTAGCACTTTGCACACTGAATGGATCATTGTAAATCACTCCTAATAGGTTGGCACTAGATAAATATAAATAATAACATGAATACACATTTTGGAATTAAGCATACAGTACATGTGTAAGCGTCTATTAAACTGGAGCGACACCTTTACTCTGAACTAAAAGACTCAGTTGTGAGCCCTCGCTATGAGGTGGAGGCAGGGTGTTAAGGTAGCCATAGACGCAAAGATCCACTCGTTTGGCAACATCGCCAAACGAGCGGATCTTTCCCCGATATGCCATTAACGAGCATGGCTATATTGGGGGTAATCTGATTGGTCAGCCGTATGACCGAACGATCCAATTACGATACGCAATGGGCTCCGGCGGGATCGGTCGGGTCAAAATCAACCCTGACCGATCGACCAAACGACCGATCTCCGCCGGACGAAAGATGTCGCACACGCCACACACGATCCGAAAATCGTACGAATCCTCGATTCGTACGATAGGATCTGTATGTCTATGGCCACCTTTATGGAACTGCAATTTTTAGTATTTAGTATTTATTATTTTAGTACAAGAATGGGTGCCAGTGGTTCTTATAACTTAACTATTACTTGTTTATTCAGAACAATCCACAAAGGAGATCACTGAGATAACACAGGTTGCACTGTGAGCAGAGAATCCACCTTTGTAGAACATACTGTATAAAGAGTAATATAATTTCGTCTGTCACGACCAGCCCTGACTCGAACTCTTATGTGTGCAGTTTGGGACTTGCACTTACCTTGTGATCCACTGGAGGTTCTTGGGACTGGTCCTCCTCTGTTCATCTATGTTCCTGACTCTGCCTCTTCCCAGTCTGTCTCCTCCCTGGTCTCCTCCCATCTCTTTACCCTCATGTGTTTCCTATCTCCATTAATTTCCCTTTTATAAGCCCAGCCCTGACCCTTGCCTGGTGCTTGGTCATTGCGTATTTCCCTGCAAGACTTGCCGTCCTTTCCAAGTTCCTATATTCCAAGTTCCTGTATTCCAAGCTCCTGTGTTCCTAGCTCCTTGTTTGTGATTCCTGTGTCCTGATCCTGTGTTTTGATCCCTACCTTCGTGGATTTTCCGGTATTGACCTTGGTCTGTTCTGACTACGATTCCTGTTTACCATTTTCCTTCCAAATGCTGCGAATTCCCCGGTTCTGACCTTGGCCTGTTTCTAACTATGATCCCTGATTGTTGTTTTCTTCATCACTGCCTGTACTGTTGTTTTCACCATTTCTGTGAGCGTATTCTTTATTAAACTGTGTTATTATGGCTTAAAGACTCTGTCCTGTCATCTATGGGTATACCCCAGGCTTCCCGCCTTACCTATTACCTCCTGAGTACCTCTCTGCAGTGCTAGAGCATTACAGAGTCCACCTAGAGTTCCTCCCTTTTCGTTTCTTGGAACTCATATTTGAATGGAACACAGATGGGAAGTATATGGCCCTTGGGCCTTACACACTCATTTCCTCTCAAGGCAAGAATGCCACTGGGGACCTAACCCTCTATCCACTGGTGGATGCCAAAATTGCTTAGTTAAATAGCCCTGAGCCCAACTGTCTCTCCTATGACAGGAGATGGCTCACCACTTACTAAATACTACACATACCTGGAGTTCCACTCTTGACTCCCTTCCACCTGGGGGGACTCTCTGGCAAAAATACCTTAGAGCCACTTGCCTTATCAATATATATATTAACACTCCACCACCTTCTGATACCATGATTCTGAGTTAAAAAACAAAATACACAGACCCTGACCAATGCTATATATTGGTTCCTCTGGCAGCAGAGGACGAGAAATAAATATCCTATTTAAATGTCCTTATGCAGTAATTATCAAGCATATAATAAAACTGTCAGGTCTGTACCTACGGGAACAGAGCTAGCACTTTACTAGATAATGCTAACAGGTTAGTTTCATAAGCAACAGAATGGAACACAGTTGGAAAGGTTTTAATTTCTCTTTTCTATACCGCTGGTGGGAATGTGTGGACTCTAGAATTCTAGTACCGCTATGTGACTGAGCTTTAAAGGTCAATAAGGATCAGGGTAATTTGATCAGCGCTGAAAATGCATCTAAATGGCAGTGGATAAAGAATCACTACACTGTGTATATCTCAGAGAATCATCAATGTAATGTCTGCTACAACAGAAACCTCACTGTATGTTTCCAGCAAACACATGGTAATTTTTACGAAGCACTGCTATTTTTGTATTACACACACACATGCAATAAATTCCTAAAATAGACCAAAAGATAGAGCGCTCTTCAGAAATATGTTGTCAGCTTTTTTCTCCCCCTTTTTCTTGTATGTAGCTTGGCAGAAAACAAATCTGTCAGCAATTTCTCTGGGTTAAAATATATGTACATACACAATTCTTTTAAGAAAGCGATTCAGGACATGTTTAATTGAGTATGCTTAAAGATTTAAGTGTCAACAAATTGCCATCTGTTGTTGTAAGCATGCTATTTATTAAATTAGATGAGCACTGCAGCCTGCTAAATGTTTTGCGGCAATTATGCTGCACCTTACATATGAATTGCCACTTAAATTCGAATAAATTCTATAAAAAAATTACAATACCGACTGGTGGCATTTGAGAAAAAAGAATAAACAGGGAACATTTATAGCAATAAAAAATATTTAAAGTCCCAATTGATTTTTTATTTACATTTTTAGATTTTTCAAAGGTTACTGGAAGGGTAAAATGTCTTGATGACTGTTAATGATGTAATAATAGCAACGTAAGCATAAAATTGACTTATGTTGCTCCCCCCCAGTGCTGTTTCTTATTGTGCCTTCTGTGAACTTGGCAAAGTCGGATGTGCCATGTTGTATTAGAAGGTGGTTGCAGCCAAGCCTCAGAAGTTACTTAGTAAAGTTCAGTTGAAAAAAGACAAAAGCCCATCAAGTTCAATCCCTCCAAATGAATCCCAGGGCATATACCTACACACACCGACTGAAACTATATATACCAATATCTATGTTAATTGTAGATTTTAGTATCTCTATAGCCTTGGATATTATGCTTGTCCAAGAAATCATCCAAGCCCCTCTTAAAGGTGTTAACAGAATCAGCCATCACATCATCATCCGGGAGGACATTCCACAACCTCACTGTCCTCACTGTGAAGAACTACCTATGCTGCTTCAAATGAAAGTTCTTTTCTTCTAGTCTAAATGGGTGGCCTCTGGTCCAACGATCCATTTTATGGAAAAATAGATCTCCAGCTAGCGGTCTATAATGCCCTCTAATGTACAAAAACAACCCCAACTGTGACAATCTACCATAGTTTAAATCTTCCATCCCTCTAACCAGTTTGGTTGCACATTTCTGCACTCTCTCCAGCTCATTTATATCCTGTGAAGAACTACCTATGCTGCTTCAATTGAAAGTTCTTTTCTTCTAGTCTAAATGGGTGGCCCCTGGTCCAACGATCCATTTTATGGAAAAATAGATCTCCAGCTAGCGGTCTATAATGCCCTCTAATGTACAAAAACAACCCCAACTGTGACAATCTACCATAGTTTAAATCTTCCATCCTTCTAACCAGTTTGGTTGCACATTTCTGCACTCTCTCCAGCTCATTTATATCCTTTTTAAGGATCGGAGCCCAAAACTGCACTGCATATTCCAGGTAAGGCATTACAGCATTACCAGGGACTTAGTAGCCACTTTAGTAGCCACAGAATGACACTGCCTGGAATTAGACAACTTATTATCTAGAAAAAAGGCCTTCCTAATTATGGAAACCCCTATACAAATACTATGTTCCAGGCCAATATTCCTTAATTTAACCATTAACCTTCTGTGTGTTACTTTATTAAATGCTTTAGCAAAATCTAAGTAAAACACATCCACTGCCGTTTCAGAGTCGAGGTTCCTGCTCATTCAATTTAATTTGTTTGGCAAGATCAGTTACGCATAACACCATGCTGGCACAAACTCACAGTATTATGATTTGCAGTTAATTTAAGTATTTTATCCCTTAATGCCCCTTTGAAAGCTTTCCTATCACTGACATCAGACTAACCGGCCTATAGTTTTGAAGCTGAGAATGGGATCCTTTTTGAATAGTGGCACCACATTAGCAATTCTCCAGTCTCTCTGTACAATGCCAGACCATGCCAGAATACCATCTGGTCCTGGACCTTTATTTATTGTTACATGTTCTAGTCTATTTTGAATTTCCTCTGGCGTGAACCATGCATTATTTGTTTAATAAATAGAATTGGGTCTATTTAGAAGGAAACCTTCATTACTTGGTTCCTCATTTGCGTAGGCAGATGAAAAATGACAGTTCACATCTCTGCTTTATCTCTGTTTTCATAAATCAACTGATGACAACAATGTTCCCACCTGCTTGATTTTTGTACTATTTACATATTTTAAAAATAATGCTGGGTTCATTTTACGCCTTGCTGCAATGCCCTTTTCCATATATCGATTTTAGCTTGTCTGATAGCTTCTTTTGCATGATTTATTGACTATCTTATACATGACAAATGTTTCCGCTGTCTCAGCTATCTTGAAAGCCTTAAAATCAGGTTTTTTCTCACCAACCTTAACACCAACAATTCTGTCAAACCTTAAAGGTTTTGCTTTGTGACAAAGTTCCTTGCTTACAAGGGGAATATAATCTATAATCCTGTAAAAAAGCCTTTTCTTGTTAATATGTTGCAGAGATGCCCTTACACTGGCAAAGTTTGCTGCAAGTCTAAAGTTTAGTGTTTTCGTTTCTCCCTTATAGAGTTGTTTCTGCAACAGAATCTCAAAGGAGACCATGTTATGATCACTATTCCCTAAATGCTCACCCACACAAATGCTAGAGATGAGATCAGTATTGTTAGTTATTACCAGATCCAAAAGAGAGTCATTCCTAGTAGGTTCTTGAACGAGCTGAAATAAAAAGTTGTCATTCAACATATTTACAAACCCGTTAACTTTTTCTGTCTTGGCTGCCCCATTATCCCAGTCAATGTCTGTATAGTTGAAGTCACCCAATATAACAACTTGACCTAGTTGTGGAGAAGCTTCCATTTGTAATAGTAGTTAGGCCTTAATCTTGTCATATATTCAAGGTGGTTTGTAGCATACACCAATGATAATTTTCTTTGTAGCCTTTTGCCCAATTGAAATCTCAACCCAAAGGGATTCCACACCTTCCCCACTGCCATCCATGGTTATTTCTTTAGTGCATGGCTTTGATTCAGATTTTACATAAAGACAAACTCCTCCACCCCTTTTTAATCTCTCTGTCTGTCCTAAATAGGATGTAGCCATTCAAATTGACAGCCCAGTCACACGTTTCATCCCGCCAGGTCTCAGTGATACAAATTATGTCATCGTTTTTAGCGCATGCAATTAACTCTAGCTCTCCCATTTAACCTGACAAACTCTGTGCATTTGCCAGCATACAGCAGAGGTTACTATTTTTTTCCTCTGATATTTACATTATTAAATGGAGAATTAGAATTAAAGTTACAATTATATCTGTTCTTGTAACAGAGGGACCTCCTTAGCTGGTAAACTGTATGCCCCCCTCACTCCTCTCCCACGACCCCTTACTAAACCCACAGCCTAGTCTACCCTAGCTTCCCCTAAATATTCTGGCTCCCTTGCCTAGTTTAAACACTCCTCCAACCACTCCAACCACAACTAAGTGGGGTGATAGATACAGTATCTTTTTATTCAAACTACACTGATATTGTACCCATTAGTGTGAGTGGATCTTGGAGTTTTGTGCCTCAACTTATTTGGTTGCAATAATGCAGAAAAATCATAAAAAAAGTTATTGGATTAAGTTTGATTTCGGGAGAAAACCAAGAAAATCTGCACCTTAAGCTTTGATATAACTACCCTAAAATATATTAGAAGTTCAGCTTCCTTTTATAGCTCTGTCTGAAAGGAAGACATGTATGATTTCCCAAGATTCTGTGATATCTTATCCCCTTATCTGGAAAACACTGGGTCCCGAGCTTTCTGGATAATAGGTCCCATACCTAGACCAAATATTTCTATATACTAAAGGTAGAGACACTGTGATGAGGCCATTTTCTGTGGGATCTGCAATTCAAAAAGCTCCAAAATATAGGAATGTCCTTTTTCTATTTAAGCAAACAATTCATACATATATAAAAATACATACATACATAAACACTTTTTATATTTCACCAAGCTTGCAAGAACTTGATTAAAATGACATGATCTTCAAAGCATTCTACATTTCAAGTGCCTGATTGCCTAACATGCAATTCTGTGAAAATAAACAGCAACATCGATAAAATGAAATGTTGTGTAAGACTTATTTCCTAGAATTTAACAGCAAACTAAGCATTATGACTTACACAACTCAAATTACACTGTGAACACAGCTGCTTTCTTGTAAAATGTTATAGACCAATATACGTTAACATTTCTCATGATTTATATATTTTGGAACACTAACTAGTTGTATCCCGCCATTCTATTGAGTCTGTTAAACATCTCAGATGAAATGTAAAAGATAACATCTGGCTTTTTAATGTTTTCTTAATTATTGTTTTACTCACATATTTTTACAGGTAAATTAAAGGTAAATTGTGTTGTGACTGTGAGGAAAATGTAGCTGTCAACTAATATTGAGGTGAGTCACTATAATGAAATTATAGATTAAGTAGCCTTGGTAATTGTATGTGTGTGTATAAATAAACGTATTATTTGAAAATCGATGTTTCAGTTCTAGCAAGCAGTGTTGGACTGGCCCACAGGGATATCAGGAAAATTCCTGGTGGGCCCTTCTGCTGTTAGTCATTCGGCCTATATCATGGCCATTCCCTATTTCTATGAGAACTAAGTGGCTTAATAGATTATAGTATGTAAAGAAAAGAGACTAGGAGAATAGAGGTTGAGGGAGGAGAGGTACAATAATAGTAGTCAGGGTGGACCCCTGGTCAAAGGTTTTTGGGCAGGCCCCTGATGTCCCAGTCCGACAGTGCTAGCAAGGGAATCATTCTCAAGACAATATGTCTCAAGGTTCTCTTGGTAGAACTAAAACTCTGGCATTCAATAAATAATTTTACACACTCTTCTAATTTCCTCAAGTGCCCCGAGAGGGACTTAGATTGCTTCTGTTTTGCTACAAGGATATTACCGTATATACCCGAGTATAAGCCGAGTTTTTCAGCATCCAAAATGTGCTGAAAAAGTCTACCTCGGCTTATACTCGGGTCAGCGGGCAGTAGCTGAGATTGCAGTCACTTTTAATCATTCCTATACCAACAGTTCACTTGGGGAGAGACTGCAATATCCCACAATGCCCACAGGAGGCCACCATATTTTATCTTGTGTCAGTGACACTGCTCATGCTCAGTGGGCTTTTGGCATTTTAACTTAGGGATTGTTGAAAAACTTCATCCAGGAAATTAGGTTTTGTCTGTACAGGTATGGGATCCATTATGCAGAAACCCGTTATCCAGAATGCTTTGGATAAGACTGTCTCCCGTATACTCCATTTTATTCAAATACTCTAAATTTTTAAAAATGATTTCCTTTTTCTCTGTAATATTTAAAACAGTACCTTAGATATAAACTAAGATATAATTAATCTTTATTGGAAGCAAAACAAGCCTATTCGGTTTATTTCATGTTTACATGATTTTATAGTAGACTTAAGGTATGAAGATCCAAATTATGGAAATATCCGTTATTCAGAAAGCCCCAGGTCCTGAGTATTCTGGATAACTGGTCCCTTACCTGTACTAGAAGCTAAAAAAAACATGTCAAACTACTACGGACATCTTCTGAGAATCATAGCATCAGTGCTAAAGGGCTGTGGTCACCTTGGGCTATAAAAAGTGTAACACTTGTAGCCTGTGTATTTGCTTTTTACATTTTTTAAGTCTTTAGTTCTCCTTTAAACCACTTACCTCTCTAGATATGGCACATTCTATATTATTTGTTGTGGAAACATAAAGGTTTGGAAAAATATCAAGAAACTTTTACTAAGCAATAAGATGAAAAGACAGAAAAGAAATGCTGATTCAAGAAATAAGATATCCATCTACAGAGGCAAAACAGGCTGACAATCAATGAGAGTTGTAATTGAAATGAGCAGATTCATATTGCTGCGTATATACTTAAGAAAAGGCAAAACAGAATTCGTATGCAGGAAAGATATTAATTGGATTTCAGTGTTTACATTTAAAGTTAGTCATTTATTTCCCCCTTTTTTAAATTATCCAAACGGGAAGCTGCTGAATTAAATTTCAAAGCAAGAACAATTAATGCATTTAAAATTACTTTTATAACAAAATATTCTGGCAAAGCGACTTAAAAGAAATTGCATGCTCTGTAATTTTATCTTTGGCTTTCAATTTTCCTATTGCTGATTAGATGAATACAGATTATTATTTTTGCATAAAGAAACAGAATATAGATATATTAACTCTCAACACATAGAAAGTCATGCACTCCCAGCAGCTGTAAATATAATGTAGTTTTAATATACAGAAAAAGAATTCATCTATTGCTTTTTCCTCTGTGTTATGAACTGCAGACACAAAATGCTGCCGGGTGACTTGCATGTTCAATATTTTATCTTTTTAGTCATAATTGATACAATATAAATTGGGATCTATATACTGCAGAGTTTTAGGATATTAATGGGGGAATGTAATAAAAGTCGGTAACTGAAAAACCATTTGCAATGCAAAAAAGTTATGCCTTTGCGCGAACAAATTTAGCTTTTCGCGAATTTAATATAGCTTTTGCGAACCTGGAAAATGTTTAGCGACCACTTCCAACAGTGAAAGAAAGTTTGTGAATTTTATAGTTTGTGCGCAGTACTGAAAAAGTTGTTATGTTTGCTCCAAAAGATTATAACACCTTCAAGCACTTCTTAAAAGTGCGCAATTAAAATTCGCAATGCAATAACAGATTAAGGAAGAATATTACATTGATAGGTGTGAATTTTTATTCTTATTGGTGCAAATTGTTTTGCTCTTTGTAAGTTTTATTACATTCCACTATTAGGCTTGTAGAAATACAAGTGCTATGTTGGATTGTGTGAACAAAGATGTTTCGTTAACCATATGAATTTTTGCTAAATACTACACCTTGCAATTTGCATCTGATATATCTATGCAGACACAAATCAGGGTTTTTGTCTTCAAATCACAATGGCTCACAACAAAAGAGAAAATTAAAACATATGGTTGCATGGACAAAAAACAAGGCATACTAATTAATTCCATAGAGGATGTGGCATCCCTTTTAGGGGGATCTGGACAAATTAGTAGATCTGGCACCTTAATAAAGCTAAGGTTATACATTTGGGGTACCAAAATATGCTTATATGGGGCTAAACTAGACATACAGTATCCTTGATGGAGAAGGACCTGGGGTACTTGGGGATAATAAACTTGCAATGTAGAAAGCAATGCCAGTCAACAGCATGAAGAACCAGCCAACGAGGTTCTTCATGTTGAGGCACTGAGGAAAAAGAAAAACTATGAATATAAAAAAAATCATCCAATACATTATCTCCCAAATCAGTTGTATTGGTCCATAAATTAGATTGTTTCAAGAAAGGTCTGGATGTCTTTATAGCAAGTGAACCCCCTCCATCCAAATTACTGAAATTAACTCTGGTACAGGGAGTCCTCTTGGGAGTCAACTAAGTTTGTTTTCTCCTCCAAAGTAAATTGAAGATGCATCAGATAAATCATTTCACCTTCTTATGGATCAACTAGCAGTGTATAATTTCTGTGTTTAGGAGAGCTAAAGTTTAATTCACTGGAGGGGGGTGACAAATGTTAGGCTCCCCCAGCTGTTATGTTAGCCACCACCAGTGATTACAATTGCTTACCTGATACCTTGGTTTGATGCTCCTCTTAGCAAAAAACTGCACAGGCCTGGGGTTTTGTATAGAAGCCCCATTAGCAAGATGTTTCTTCCTCTTCTTGCAGTTCAGGCAGACACATGAGAGCTAGAATGAGAAAACTGGCTTCTGTTTAAGTTCAGCTTTCACTTTACTGTGCATGTGCCTGCCAGGACCAGAATGAAAAGGACAGAAGAAGCCAAAAAAGATGCAGATGAGAATCTTCTACATAAAAACTCCAGGGCCATGCAGTTTTTAGCCAACAGGAGCACTGGCATGTGGTATCAGGTATGGCATTATAATGGCTGGGGTTGCCTACTTTTTTGGCACCCCAGAATGTGCTTAAACTTTAGTTCTCCTTCAAGCAAATTTCCTAATGATGGAGCTGACTTAACTGGTGTATAAAGCAAACAATTCAGTGGGAAATAAGTTGCCAAATGTTTCCATTAATCCTGTGTTATTTGTAAATGCCTGGTTTTTACTAGTATACTTTAAGATTTTTTTTGTAATAATAAGCATGGTGAGCAATTTAGTGGTTCCTCTTTGCCAAGCAGCAGGGTTGTTATCAAAAAACCTCAATTCAACTCCCGTCACTATGATCTGAAATAGTTTCAGGTCACGGTATATCAGGAAATTAGAAAAGGATGATATGAAACAAAAACTGCTGTAAATGTGGGACCTGTTATAAAGTGCAGCAATTATAGATATACAGATTACATTTTTATTCATTGTAAATTCCTATCTGCTCATCTTCACTTAGCAACTAATATTGTCTGTCGAGCATCTAGTAGCCACAGGGATCTCTTGAGTTTCTTTATATTTCTTCTACATTATCAACATTTCTTGTTATGTTTTGCAACTCTGGTTTTCTGTAAGTACTACCTGTAGTATTGAAGAAGTGAAGGGAGAGATTCATTTACTGAAAAGAGGAAGGATAGTGGTTTGTACATAAAAAAAAAACACAACTACTATTTAGCCAATATTGGTTCCATTTTCAATAATATATTAACTTGATTCACACTTCACTTTCATACAGTATTGTATGAAAAGATACACAAGCACTACAGGATTAAAGGGGTGGTTCACCTTTAAATTTACTTTTAGTATGTTATAGAATGGCCAGTTCTAAGCAATGTTTCAATTGGTCTTTATTATTTATCATTTATAGTTGTATAATTATTTGCCTTCTTCTTCTGAATCTTTACAGCTTTTAAATGGGGGTCACTGACCCCATCAAAAAACAAATGCTCTTTAAGGCTCACATGTATGGTTAGTGCTACTTTTTATTACTCATCTTTTTATTCAGGTTCTCCCCAATTCATATTCCAATCAATGCATGGTTGCTAGGGTAATTTGGACCCAAGCCACACTGCTTAAAATATGAACTGGAGAACTACAGAATAAAAAGCTAAATAACTCAAAAACCACAAATAATAAAAAATGAAAAAGAACTACTAATTGTCTACATCATGCTAAAGGTTAATTTATAGGTGAATAACACCTTCAAGTGGCTAAAAAGTGCACCCCTTACTGCTCATTTATAAAGGACTTAAGTTTGGGTCTGACTGAGCTCTTATTATATGCTCTGGCCTAAGCATATGAGTGTTCAGAGGTAACATTGGACTGGTAGGGGGACATCCATGTGCCTTCGCTGCCTCTCGTGGATACAGTGCTACAGAATTCAGGCAGTGCTGTATTCATGGGGTGCATGCATTTTGACGTGCAGAGACCTGTGACAATTCTGCGTCTGTTTTTTGCACCCTGCCCTGCACTTGTAAATGACCTCAAACGTATTAGCTAGCAGCAACATAGGGCATGCCACAATCTGCATTTGGTCAAATAGTTCACAATGTACAATCTATATGATGACATTCATCCTAGTTTATGAATATTTTTAAGAATAATGAATAAAAGATTTTAAATCCAAGACATAATTTGAATCCAAGCCACAACCATAATCCAAGCAATTTGAATCCAACCTATAATTATATACAAAAAAATCCAAGAAAACATGTAATCACGGAATTAGATTTTGCAGACTTTAAAGGGCAGAGACACATACTCAGATTCGGGGAGATTTAGTCGCCCAGAGACAAATCTCCTCTTCTTCAGGGCGACTGATCTCCCCGAACTGGCTCCCACCAGCTAGACTGTAAATCACCTGCGGAATGGCAATTGGTGCGCTTTGTTTTCTGAATGTCACGGCCGGCACCCGATACCAGAACAAATGCCAAGCACCCTGGTCTCGGCTCGGCTTCACCAGTAGTGTGACCACCGTTGGGCTTCGGGAGGAGCCCTCAGCTTACTTGGGTGCCACCTAGACTTAACGAGGGGTGCAAGGCGAGATGTTCTGGCTGGCGAAGGGGCACGGCTGTTAGCAGAGTCTTTTGGGCCGAAGGTCACGGTACAAATGGAGCAGGCAAGAGAATCGTCAGACAGGCTGGGTCGAGGCAGGCAGATATCAAGAATCGTCAGGCAGGCAAGGGTCAAACCGGGTTGTCAATCAAGGGGTTAAGCAGGAAGAGTTGTCGTAGGCAGGCGAGGGTCAGGATACAGAATGCAGAATAGTCAGGAACAGGCTGGGTCAAACATGGGTAATCAAACAGACTAGATTCAGAACAGATCAAACGCACAAGGCTCAGGAACCACAAGAAACAAGTTCTATCACGGGCATCAGTCAGCAGTCTGAATGGGCCTTTTATACTATTTGAATTTCGCGCCTTTGCGCGCTGACGTCACACATCAGCGCGCCTGCGCCTTTAAATATCACAGAGACGCGCGCGCCCTAGAGATTCGGCGCCTGCGGCCTAACGTGCGCCCACGCGATCCGGTGCCTGCGGCCTAACCGAACCCGCACGACGTGGCTGGCGTCCCTGCCGTCCCCCCACCACCAGGTATGTCTCTTACACTGAAGTTGCCCCAAGTTGCCTGACGAGGAAACTTCGGACGTCTTCAGAAAATGAAGCACACCGATTGCCATCCTGTCGGCAATTTACATTATAGCTGGTGGTAGGCAGTTCGGGGAGATTAGTCGCCCCGAAGAAAAGGTGATTTATCTCCCCGAATCTGAGCATGTGTCTCTGCCCTAAGGGGACTGTCTGGGCAGTGTGCAAAATGGGTAATAAAATACAGTACAAGCGATACCCTTATGGTCATGTTGATGCTCAAAACACTTCCATGACCACTGGGTTTGGAACTGTGTAATATCTTTCCTGCTTTCTCAGTTGCGACTTTGGAAATTTGCAGGTTTTATTCTCATTATTTAAAAAAAAGTGTTAACCTGTAGTGTATGCTTTCATTACATTAAAATATGTCATTTATCTGGTGTACAGTTTCTAGCCCACCAGCAAAATATCTGAATCCATGATGTAGGTCTGCTTTTACCTAATAAATATACGGGACACTTTATAACTTCAGAACAGAATGAAATTTTACTTTTCCATTTAATTTTGTCTTTATACAAGAAAATGAGCTAGTCTATTAATGGGCTAAACGTTTGAGAGTTCCCCGATGCTCAATAAAGTCTATGAAAACATTCTAGCAGGCTTATTCAGTCTGACACCTGTTCACTACTTGCCGAGTGAACTTCCATACGCCGCTCGATGAATGGGAGCCTCAGAGGTATTGTAAGATATTAGGAAGAATGTTGTTAACAAGTCTGCAACAAAGAGACTGACGAATAAAATTCTTACTGCCTTTTCCACTGTTTGTTGCTTCTGGTTAAGTCTCATTTCTTATGCTATTTTTGAACCCTCCCAGGGAATTTAGGAATGCAGCGACGTGCAGGATAGAGAGAAATGCCTCTAAAAAGAATGTGCTTGACTGAAATACCCTACTTTAATGGGAAAAATGTCACTTCCCAATAAAAAAAAAATACTAAAATGTTTCACTAAAAAGCTTAATATGGGTCATTCAAAAGACATGTTTGTTATTTCTTGCTTTTTTAAATGTCCCAGTAAATGGAACTTGCTGTCAAGAGAAGCATCAATCACGTTTAGTAACTCTGGAGATAGCGACTGCATTTTAAAAACAAATTCCTGTTCAGGGCTTCATTCTATAATATCATAATGTAAAATGTGTGCTTTAACAGCCATTCTTCTGCGCAGAGTAGTCTAAAGGTGAATTGGCCCCCATATATCAAACAGATTTCCTGTCCGTATAGATGCTTTTAACTCAACTGACTAACCTGAAGATGGAAGGCAGAACCATTACTTAGCCAAAATGCCAAGATCTGCACATTCTTGGGATCTTATATCATGTTGTCAACAGGCAACACATTCACTTATGAGTAGATAGGGATACTCCATTTAAATACACATTATTTAGAGCTGAGTAAGTTGGTGTGTAATAGAGGTGACTTATTGATTGGATTTTGAAGTAAGAAGTTTAATAGACCTCTGTCTTGTAAACCTTGACTCCAAAGACCAGTCAATAAGGCTTCTTTTTGTGCAAGTCTGTTGCGCTTATCGATACAACCCACTCTAGGAAGAATTACCCCCATGTTCAAGGTAGTGAGTATGTGAGCGACACTCACATACTCAGTGGACTCTGAGCAGCTGTTGAGAAGCTAAGCTTAGGGGTCGTTGAAAATTATTAAACATAAAATGAGGTTGGCCTGTAATATAAGCTGATACTACAGGGCTGATTATTAAATTCTCATTTTAGTCGCACTGGTTTCTGTGCTGCCATGTAGTAATTAACCATATTAATCAGCTTTATATTGTGATATTTATATTCTATGTGTACTTTATATTTTGAGTTGGTCCCTAAGCTCAGAGCATGTGCAGTGAATCAGCAGAAAAGAATATGGGGAGCTACTGGGGCATCTTCAGAGACATACATTTTTATTGCTAAAGTGCTGTGGTTGCCCTGGGCTGGTACAGAAGTCCAAAACATAATGTACAACATATCTAGCCTACTTCTTTAGTTAAGCTTTAGTTTTCCTTTAAAGAAGACATTTTTACATGTTCAGGAGAGAAAAATATTGCAGGTCAACTGTGTATTGGTTGGAATTTGGGTTGCCACCTGGCTGGTAAATGGTGCCTGATGCCAATGTTGTTAATAGGGAAGAGAGAAAAAAATATAGCAGGGCTGGTATTTTTTTTTCCAGAAAAGGTGGCAATCCTAGTTAGTGCCAACATATAGAATGTGTAGGCACTAAGCAGTTAGGCAGAATCCTTTTGGACAAAAAAGGTTGAACTTGAAGGATGTGAGTCTATTTCTCAGGAACTATAGTTCTATGCAGGAAATTAACAAAACTATAATGAAGTTAACCTTGCCCTATCAGATTCTATACATCCTAACAATTAGGCAGGCAACCGAGAGAATTCTTTTTTCTGTAGATGCAATCAACAAAATATGCTTATTTATTTTTTCAATATGCTTTATCTTTCAATATGTCTGATTAAACCTCTACATACTGAACCATACTCACAACGGAGTTATTTTGGGGACTAACAGGCTAAAAATAAACGTAAATTAAAAAGAAAATGCACAGAATTTTAGACACATTGATATGGGTTATAGTGATATGGCTAATATCTATTATACTGTTATTGCTAATCAAATTTTTTTCAGCTATATGATTAATTCTTTTCCATCATGCCCTGCCTTTTTTTGGGTCTCTTTAGGCTTCTCAATGGGATGTTACTGTTTGTTATTATTAAATCTCTTCATTTTATTGCTTGTTGTTTCTCTTCCTTTTGTCCCTTTAACATTTCCCAGCATAAACATATTTTCCAATGAATTGGGTCACATAATAGTTGTGATGGAGCCATTGGTGCAATGAAGGGTAATTTATGTAAATCTGTGCAGAAGTGCAAGAGCAGTTTTTGCACTTTGCACACTGCCAGGAATGATATTCATAACAAACGTCTGATTTTACCTTTTACTACAGGCCCTCCTAGTGGCAAAATACAGAATCTTTTAATAATTTGTTATAGATACATTTATCTGTTGTGTGAACATAGATACAAGCTTAAAGGTAACTGTAACCAGCATAAAGAAAAACAATCAGTAAAAATAATAATAAAAAGTGATGGTATTTCTTTAATTTTATGATGATGATGATGATAAACAGAAATCTGTCAGGTCAGTGAAGAGGTTAAGAGATACTGAGAAAGAGAGCAGTTGCATTTCCTTAAAGACTCGTGTCTCACATTGAATTTGTAGAAAGATGCATCACACAGAATTACTGGGAAAGTGTCAAGCTGCAAAGTCCTAAAAAGGTAATAAACTCTGTATGCTCAGAAAGTCAGGAAAAACACAGTAATTTCACAAGCAGAAATAAATAATTTTGAGGGGAGGAGTCTGTGGCTAAATACTAAATCAGAAGCTACCAATGTATAATCATTTTCCTGCTGAAATACAGCACAATAACTGTAGCATATAGTGCAATAAAAAATCTTGTAGCTGTAAAGATCTGAAACTTCTACCTGAGCAGCATTCTCGCCTGCCTGGTACAGCAAGAAACAAGGCAAATAGTTTTTTTTGTCTACAAAACTCCCCAAAAGTCATTGTTTTGCTGCATTTACAGCAATAAAAATGTTATCATGACAAATACTTAAGAGTTCCAAAGTCCCCCCAAAAATACTAAGAATTGTATCTAGTGACAGGGGAAGGTCATGTTGACATAGCTGAATTTAAAAGCAGAGCACAAAGAAAGTATATAGTATATTCAATATTAAAGGTCAGTATGACTGTGCTGCTGTGCATACAATATTTGTGCATAAAATGCCTGCTCTTATTTGGACAAACTCTCAGAGCAAACATTCTACTCCAAGCCTTCTCCCAGGTACTGGTACTGCGGTTACTAAATCTTCCATCACTCCAGTGGCAGAACTACCGGGTGGATAGGGAGGCAACAATGGGAGGCTGCCAGCCTAGCATGTACCAGTATAACAAGTGCTAAAGGAAATGCACCTACTATAAGGTGAATAATTGGGCAGTGATTGGGGGACCTTGTTCACATTTTGCAAGGGGACCCTTAAGGGTTTAGTTGCTTTTAAACAGACAACAGACTACTGCTGCCTGCTAATCAGTAAATAGAGATCGCTAGAACTGGAGCAGACTTTGCCCTATTGTGACATAACCCTAATCAAGTAAAGTGTGATCAATAATACCCTAGCACTTTGTATCTTATAAGTATCTTATGGCAACCAACACTCCTGGCTTTTTTCTTACAAATCAGTATAACTTAAAATGACAAGGAAATCATATTTCACTGGAGGGAGTGGATGGCAATATTTTTGTGAAGCCTGGCAAAGTCAAATGAGACTGAGCTGTGGTGCTGCCATAGAGAGTTCCCAGAGCCAGTGCAGGAATTCAGTATTTCTGTAGTGCCAACCCTAGTGATGAGTAGTGGGCGGGCAAGAGAACGCATATGTTCTTCCCCACACCTTCCGTGGATTCTGTGTTGACAAACGCAGTAGGCACTGGATTAAAAGTCTGCGATTCAGGTCTCTGCATCCCGAAATGAAGAACGGAGGTGTACGGCCATTTGCAGACAGATGAATGCAATGTAAAAAGAGCAAAAAAAGCCTGGTTGCTGCCTTTTTTTTGCACTTTACACGCTGCTTTCGTCTTTCAAATGAGCACTTATTCTGGGTCTTGGGGATGGTACTGCAAAAGTAGTATTTGTCAGTATTTATCAGTATTGTTTTCTTTGTCTACACAACATTTCAGACTAATTTACTAAAATGTTTCCAAGCATTGTTTGATGGCCCATAGCTCCTTTGCAGCTTCCTAACATAAGAAAACATTTATACATAGCAGGTGTTGCTGATAATAGTTATTATAGTCAAACGTGCAACAGGAGTTTGGGCGTTGATTTTTAGCCAAATAAAAAAAATACATTATAGTTCCCAGTTTCTCTAATTATTTATTCTGAACATAACATAATAAAGAAAGTAGTAATAACATCTTAAGCTAACGTATGTATTATCTTGGCTTGCCTGCAAAGAACATATTACATTGTTGCATTAGCTATTATTTCTATAGTCTTAGGAAAAAGAAAATGGCCTTTAGTTGTTATGTGGTTCTAATCGATTCTGAATTCTGCCACTAGGAGTAGTAAGCAGTGATAATTAACAGCAGAGAACTGTGTTCTGCAAAGCCCACAGACATCAGTGAAACCTGCCTGCTTAAAATTCCTATCACTTCTATAAACTATAATACCTTTGAGGAAATTGCCATACAACCTCATAGGACAGTATCTCAAGTAGCTGTATAAGGCACTTTAATACAGCCCCAAAAACTCAGTATTGAAGTGCAGTCCCGTTTTTCTAAATCGTACACCCCTAGGCCAGGTGGTCCCCGAAGCTACTCAGACCCAATCTTTAGGGCTAAAGGACTGGGTTTGCTTTGGGCTGGTACAGAACCATAAAAATAATGGGGGTAATGTAATAAAATTTGCAAAGAAAACAAATTTGTGAATAAAAATTTGCATGTCGCAATGTAATATTCTTCATTAGGCTTTTATTGCATTGTGAATCTTAAAGGAAAACTTTACCCCCAAAATGAATACTTAAACAACAGATAGATAGTCAAATTAAGTGGCACATTAAAGTATCCAACCAAACTGGAATAGATTTAAGTAAATATTGCCTGTTTACATCTCTTGCCTTGAACCACCATTTCATGATGGTCTGTGTGCTGCCTCAGAGATCACCTGACCAGAAATACTACAACTCTAACTGTAACAGGAAGAAGTGAGGAAGCAAAAGACACAACTCTGTCTGTTAATTGGCTCATGTGACCAAACATGTATGGTTTGTTTGGTATATTTGTGTGCAACATGAATCATATGATCCCAGGGGGCGGCCCTTCATTTTTAAAATGGCAATTTTCTATTTATGATTACCCAATGGCACATACTACTAAAAAAGTATATTATTAGGAAAATGGTTTATTTACATGAAGCAGGGTTTTACATATGAGCTGTTTTATGCAATATCTTTTTATAGAGACCTACATTGTTCAGGGGTAAAGAATGCGGTGAAAAGTAAAGAAGAATTAATTGTCACTTTCAAATACCTGCAGTAGGGTTATCTTTTTTTTTATGTGTACATGATGCCATTTTTCTGCACTAAACAAGACCACATTTAGAGAACCTAATCTAATAAGTAAGATGCCTTTTCCAAAACTAGAGCAGAAGTTTTTCATTCTGTCAAAGGCTCTTGATCAAATGTAACATCAGGCAGTAAGAAAAATAGCTGCAATAAAATTGTCAGTGATTCAAAATTTGCACCTGTAATTACTGAAGAACTATCTATCTATTTTCACTGGCACTATATGTACTTTCCACTCACTGTTTAGCATTGTTTTGTAGGAGAAATAGGAGAGGAAATGTAACCCTTTACCTGCCTATATAGGTAGCTATGGGAATAGAAAGAATGCTGGAATTAGAGTTCTGCAGCGAGTCGGATACCCCCAGGCACCTGACAGGAGTTTGCTGCAGTTTAAAAACCCAAAAAAACATAGCTCTCGAGGGTTTGTGCCACTTTGTGATATCACTTTCAGTCCCAAGGCTGTCCTGTCCTGAAATGAAATCCTGACTTCACTTCTGGTTTACTGACATGTTTAGCAAGGAATGGGGTGGTTAAGGAAGGGACTTTCTTTCGGTGTATTGAGGTGGGGAGAGACACCAGACACCACAATGGGGGTGCATGGGTCTGGGTCAGATCGCAGAAGCATGGCCTGGGTCTAGGTTGGTGCTGGTCTATAATAACAGACCCGGGCAGGAATATAAAATCTACAGAGCCTGTGACAAGACATGCTATCGATTGTACAATCTGTTTAAGGAAAATGGTGAAATCTAGTGGGCTTATAACGAATGTGCTATGTTTTTAACATATAATACTTATTCAAAACATGCATGTGTGTATTTATATCTATGCAAATTGATCCCCTCCAAAACAGCTTTGCACAAGTCTCTGCATATTTTGCATCCATAAGTACCGGTAGGTAAAATAGGAGAGATACATGAGCCGATTTTTGACCCTAGGTGATTGCAAAGGCAGTTGCAACCAATCAGATCTTTGCTTTCATTTTCTAGCTAGTTGTGGACATTTCAGAAAAATGTATAATTGGTTGCTATGGGTAATTGTGCTTGTGCAATTTAGCCCCTTGTAAATCAGCCTTAATCAGGGTAGTGCAAGGTTGTGGCAAAAACACTTTGGTTGCTTAACCTGCATCTCCAGTTGTTAGGGTTGCCACTTGGCCGGTATTTTACTAGCCTGGCCGGTAAAAATGCCGGTTGATCCCAATGTTATTAATAAGGAAAAAAGAGAAAAGGGGGCAACCCTATCAGTTGTTGAAACTGTTGAATTAAACATCTTCTAGAACACACTCAGCTATAGGAAAATGAGACTCTCCTGCACAAACTGCATTGTATTTAGACTTATTTTGATCCCAATATATAACCTCCTGGTAAAAGTGTACGTCTGCTCATTATACTATCAACAAAAAATATGAAAAGCCATATAAAAAAAATGGTAAAAAAAAAAAAAAGTATTTTTTAATAGCAGGATACTATATGTGTGTATATGAGCATTATTTATTACCATAGGTGCTACAATGCAATGGGGCAGTTACTAAAGTCTACTATGAATTGGAAAATGAACCAGAAAACAAAGTCTAATTTAATTGATTTCACATTTAATCTGTGGAATACTGATTTTCAGTACAGCACTAAAATTCCAAAACATTTTTTGCTTCCTGAAAATTAATCTCACCTTTAACATTGGGAACTGTCAGACAGTTCGGCCCATACGTTTTGGCAAATGTACAAAAAGTTCTCAATTTTGAAAAACGTGTGGATCATCAATAGGATAGAGGAACATATGGCTATTTAAATATGTAATTCATTTTTAATTGTGACTTTATTGATCTCTTAAACATGGGGGATCTAATACTTACATAGTCCTTTGGAAATCAATAAGATTGTATCAGTATACAAAGAATGGAGGGACATAGCATACTTTTTTTTTACAAGACTAACCCTGAGCTACAGTCACATCAATCATGAGAGACTCTTCCTTGGGACATTCTGGGCAAAGGGAGGTTTGATACTTTCATAGGCTAGAGTACAAAGGCAATGTTTGCTACCAGCCATGTTAGAGTGTCACAATCAGTTAGTACCTCTTGGCCACAACATTGTAGCCCTTCATTTATAGTAATACTGGCACATTCATATTCATTTTCATTGGAATGTGTCAGAATAACTTTAAACATGTTGAAAAATATAGACCATATTAAGGATTTTTATATAGAGAAACCTTGAAGCAAATTTCCACCTCATCTATAGAAGCCAGTGATTCTAGATGACCTAATATTAACTGCTTATCCCTTTACTTGTCGGTTGGTGGGTTGGGTTCCTCTGTACCTTTTGTGTTAAGAATGGTCATAAGTGAAAATCAAATTTCTTGGACACTTGAATACACAAAGACACATACACACCTACACACACAGACTGCAAACATACTGTATTTATTGATGCAAATGGATATCTAAAAAATGTTTTTTTGGTTATACCCAACATGTTTGTAACTGTTCATTTGTATTAATGTGTTGGACATTGTATTGCATTACTATATATATATATATATATATATATATATATATATATATATATACTGTATATATATATATATATATATATATATATATATATATATATATATATATATATATATATATATATATATATATATACTCTGTATATATATGTGATAGGCCTGTTCTTTCAATCATTAATACCCAATCTGAACCTAGACCAGCGCCATGGCACTGATTTAGATTCTGATTAAGTATTTTGTATACAGTTGAGAGACTGTGAGAAGCCAGCGAGAGAAAATCCTATATTATATCCTATATATCCTATAATTTTATTGTAACTTTGTAACTTGTTCAACCTGTCCTAAAAAACTACTCACACACACAACTAGTTATAAGTTCCCCATGTGAGGTCATCAACTCCCATGTAAATATACAACATATTTTTTGTTTTAAGATTTTTTTAGTATATATATATATATATATATATATATATATATATATATATATATATATATATATATATATATATATATATATATATATATATATATATATATATATATATATATAATTTATTTATTTCAGGACTGATACTCTTGCATTTAGTAGCATGACAGATAATGCATGGATACAAAAATAAATAGAAATCTATGGTTACTAGGAATGTCCAGATATGAAACAATTCCTCATTCTAGTCAGTATCACATAAAAATGTTTCACTGGTATCATGTGTCCTTTGAGTGCCACCACTCGTTTCACTTCAAAATGCACCCAGGAGAACATAAATGTGGTGGCATGACAAAGGAGTGGAACTGAAAAGAAGGAAACTGCTACCACACTTCACCAGACAGAGGAGAGTTCCTCTTTAACCAAACTAAATGATTAAAACAATTCTTTTACTCAACCTCAAAATCCTGTGTGTTATTTACAGCAAAAGGGGTTTTGCAGAGGCACGTTTAGGATTATATCACCCTTATTGGTTTCTTTCTAAGACTCACTCAACAAAGCAGAAAAGCACAAACGTTATAAAGATACTGTATTACTGCATTCATTCTGAGATCTAAATAGCTTGTAAATTATGGGGCCTTTATGTACAGTATTTACATGATAAAGGGTCAAACAGCTAAAATTCTTATCCTAATAGCCTTCTTTAGGACTGGGGTCTCAAACTGCACTGCATGCTCAAGGTGAGGCCTTACAAGGAATCCATAAAAATGATAAAAATTGTGTTTTCTTGGCCACATGTCAGTAATACTATGGTTATTCGCCCCGTACCATACACCAGTTAAAAGGACCCAACACCCTTAATAGATTGTCTTTTTTGTTTCATCCTTATTCAGGTTAGCTGGGGTGACTGTATTTGATTACTCCAATTCATTAGAATGTTGGCGATTTCTGAGGGCTATTAATTCAGTACAACTTTTATTTTCACTGATGGAGGCTGTCCCAAGTTAGTGATATAAAATATTGATTTTGAGGCTTGTAGGATCACTTTGATATTGGTGGTGCTTAGTGTATTCTGTATCCTCCCCATTGAAAGTTCTCTGCATGCCCGGTAGTAGCTTCTTATTTCGGTGTATGGTCTTCATCCTTTGACATGTGTCTTCCTGTTGCCTACTCTGAGCTGTTTGATGAGCTACTTCGTAGGAGGCTCAGGAAGTGATGTCTTCGGTTACAATTGAGGAGCAGGAGAGATGGATCTACTTCCTATTTATTCTAGTCTAAAAGGGTTCAGAAGGATGGAGGCCAGTGTTGGACTTTCATTTTACAACATGTTTATTATTTTCATAAACAAGTCAATAATAGAGCAGTACATAAACAAATTCCAAAATATTGAATGTAGAAGTCTAAAAATACAGTAACAAATGATGATCTTCATGAACAAACCTAGAGCAATAAAGAGCCAACAAAAATCATAAAAAGTAGATCTGAAAAAATAAAAATAAGAGCTGTTATTAAGATTATGAACTCTTTTATAGCAGGAACTGGTGAAACGCGGAAATTTGCCGCAAATTTGCACCTGCCGAATAAATTCACTCATCACTATTAAGCAACACTGGAATGAGGATATCCCAAGTCTAGAAGAAGAGATATGGAAGAATGCCATAACCTTAGTACCCCAACTTACAAGCAGGGATAGATACATACAGATTAAATTCCTTAAAAGAGTTTACCTCACTCCTCAAAGATTGACCAGGATCTACCCAGGAGTCTCGGACCAGTGTCCCAAGTACTGAGGGGTGGTGGGCAATTTTATTCATGTTTTCTGGGACTGCCTAAAAATACAGGGATTCTGGAGGGAGATACTTAACTATGCTGAAACATCCCTAGCACTTCCTAATATATTGTCACCCAGTCTGTGTCTTTTAGGTATTGTGGGAACATTACTAGAGATGGCGCGAACTGTTCGCGCGAACATCGGGTGTTTGCGCTCGCCGGAAGTTCGCGAACGTCGCGCGACGTTCGCCATTTTGGGTTCGCCATTGTTGGCGCTTTTTTTTGCCCTCTCACCCCAGACCAGCAGGTACATGGCAGCCAATCAGGAAGCTCTACCCTGGACCACTCCCCTTCCCTATAAAAACCGAAGCCCTGCAGCGTTTTTTCACTCTGCCTGTGTGTGCTGAAGAGATAGTGTAGGGAGAGAGCTGCTGCCTGTTAGTGATTTCAGGGACAGTTGAAAGTTTGCTGGCTAGTAATCGTTTTGATACTGCTCTGTTATTGGAGGGACAGAAGTCTGCAGGGGTTTGAGGGACATTTAAGCTTAGGTAGCTTTGCTGGCTAGTAATCTACCTTCTACTGCAGTGCTCTGTATGTAGCTGCAGTGGGCAGCTGTCCTGCTTCTGATCTCATCTGCTGACTGCTGCAATAACAGTAGTCCTTGTAAGGACTGCTTTTATTTATTTTTTTGTTGTTTTACTACTACTACTACTACTACTATAAGAGCCCAGTGCTATTAGTCTAGCAGTGTTGGGGAGTGGGACTGGTGTGCTAATCTGCTGCTCCTAGTAGTTCAGCAGCACCAACTTTAATTTTTTTTTTTAATATTCATTTTTTTTTATTTTACTTTTTTTTATTTTACTACCGCTGTAGTAGTGTATAAGTTGACCTTTTAGGCATTATTTGCCCTGTAGGCATTTTTTGCCCAGTGTGTTATTCAACCAACTGCCATCTAGCTGTGTGACCTTGTTCACATTCTGTCTAAATATCCATAATATTACCGTCTCCAGAAAAAACACCGGAGTGACTTTTTTCAAGCAGCCATAATATATTTTACGTAATCCGTATCCATCGCTGTAGTAGTGTATAAGTTGACCTTTTAGGCATTATTTGCCCTGTAGGCATTTTTTGCCCAGTGTGTTATTCAACCAACTGCCATCTAGCTGTGTGACCTTGTTCACATTCTGTCTAAATATCCATAATATTACCGTCTCCAGAAAAAACACCGGAGTGACTTTTTTCAAGCAGCCATAATATATTTTACGTAATCCGTATCCATCGCTGTATTAGTGTATAAATTGACCTTTTAGGCATTATTTGCCCTGTAGGCATTTTTTGCCCAGTGTGTTATTCAACCAACTGCCATCTAGCTGTGTGACCTTGTTCACATTCTGTCTAAATATCCATAATATTACCGTCTCCAGAAAAAACACCGGAGTGACTTTTTCAAGCAGCCATAATATATTTTACGTAATCCGTATCCATCGCTGTATTAGTGTATAAATTGACCTTTTAGGCATTATTTGCCCTGTAGGCATTTTTTGCCCAGTGTGTTATTCAACCAACTGCCATCTAGCTGTGTGACCTTGTTCACATTCTGTCTAAATATCCATAATATTACCGTCTCCAGAAAAAACACCGGAGTGACTTTTTTCAAGCAGCCATAATATATTTTACGTAATCCGTATCCATCGCTGTATTAGTGTATAAATTGACCTTTTAGGCATTATTTGCCCTGTAGGCATTTTTTGCCCAGTGTGTTATTCAACCAACTGCCATCTAGCTGTGTGACCTTGTTCACATTCTGTCTAAATATCCATAATATTACCGTCTCCAGAAAAAACACCGGAGTGACTTTTTTCAAGCAGCCATAATATATTTTACGTAATCCGTATCCATCGCTGTAGTAGTGTATAAGTTGACCTTTTAGGCATTATTTGCCCTGTAGGCATTTTTTGCCCAGTGTGTTATTCAACCAACTGCCATCTAGCTGTGTGACCTTGTTCACATTCTGTCTAAATATCCATAATATTACCGTCTCCAGAAAAAAGACCGGAGTGACTTTTTTCAAGCAGCCATAATAAATTTTACGAGATCCGTATCCACCGCTGTAGTAGTGTATACGTTGATCTTGTGGGCAGTATTTGCACAGTGTTTTCTTCAAACCGCCATCTAGCTGTGTGAGCTTGTTCACATTTTGTCTAAATATTGATAATATTATCGTCTCTAGAAAAACCACTTGAGTTACTTTATTTCAAGCAGCATTCATATATTTTACGTAATCCGTATCCACCGCTGTAGTAGTGTATACATTGATCTTGTAGGCATTATTTGCACACTGTTTTCTTCAAACTGCCATCTAGCTGTGTGTATTATCGTTTCCAGAAAAACCAACTGAGTTTTTGTTGTTGTTGTTTTTTTAAAAATAATGCCAGGCAAAGGCAGGCCGCCACGCAGAGGCCGTGCTAGGGGCCGTGCTGCTATGCAATCCTGTGGCCCTAGCAAATTGCCCAGTTTTAAAAAGCCAATGACCCTGAACTCCCAAAATGCTGAAGAGGTAGTTGACTGGCTTACACAGCACACCCCATCCTCTACCGTTTCTAACTTTACCACAACATCCTCCTCATCCTCCACTGCTATGGCCACCCCACGTAACACTTCCTCCACCACCGGTGCCCCTTCTTCACTGGAGTCAGAGGAGTTATTTTCCCATGAGTTTCTTGAACTGAGTAATGCGCAACCATTATTGCCAGAAGAAGATGAAGGAGATGAGGACGTTACACCAGATTTAATTCTGGCAGAGAACACGACAGAGATGGACATAATGAGTGATGAGGAGGAGGTCCCCGCTGCTGCTTCCTTCTGTGATGTGTCAGAAGAAATTGATGCATCTGAGGAGAATGATGATGAGGAGATTGATGTTTTGTGGGTGCCTAGTAGAAGAGAGCAAGAGGAGGGTAGTTCAGATGGAGAGACGGAGAGTCAGAGAGGCAGTAGGAGAATAAGACTTAGAAGAAGCAGGGAGGACAGCCCGCAGGGATCAGTAGGGCAACAACATGTATCGGCACCTGTGTTCAGCCGGCCAACGCACCCGCCATTGCCGCCAATGCCGCCAACTTCTACTGTTACCGCCAGATCGCACACTTCCAAAAAGTCAGCAGTGTGGGATTTTTTTAATGTGTGTGCCTCTGACAAAAGCATTGTAATTTGCAATGAGTTGCAGTCAGAAACTGAGCCTTGGTAAGCCCAACAGCCACATAGGTACAACTTCTATGCGAAGGCACATGAGCGGCAAGCACAAAGCACTTTGGGAGCAACACCTCAAAGGCAACAGGCAAACTAAAAGCCACACTCCTTCTGGTCCAGCATCTTACTGCTCTACCTCTGCTCTCCTTGACCCGTCTGAACCACCCTCCACTCCGCCTTCCACCTTGACCACCTGTTCCCATTCCCAGTCATCTGCCACCAGCCAAGTTTCTGTGAAGGCCATGTTTGAGCGTAAGAAGCCAATGTCTGACTGTCACCCCCTTGCCCGGCGTCTGACAGCTGGCTTGTCTGCACTCTTAGCCCGCCAGCTTTTACCATACCAGCTGGTGGACTCTGAGGCCTTCCGCAAATTTGTAGCAATTGGGACACCGCAGTGGAAGGTACCCAGCCGCAATTTTTTTTCTAAAAAGGGAATACCACACCTGTACCAACATGTGCAGAGCCAAGTTACCGCATCTCTGTCACTTAGTGTTGGGCCAAAGGTCCATATGACTACTGACGCATGGTCCTCCAAGCATGGTCAGGGCAGGTATGTCACCTACACTGCCCACTGGGTGAACTTGGTAATGGCTGGGAAGCAGGGAATGGGTAGCTCAACAACAACAGTGGAGTTGGTGTCACCGCCACGGATTGCACGCGGTTCTGCCACCACCTCTACTCCTCCATCGCTCTCTACCTCGTCTTCTTCCTCTTCTTCTTCTTACTCTGCTGCTGGGTCCTCCTTCTCCTCCTCCACACCTGTGCACCCCCAGCTGCCCCTAGGCTATTCGACGTGCCAGGTACGCCGTTGTCACGCTGTCTTGGGGATGACGTGCCTGGAAAGCAAAAACCATACCGGATCTGTACTCCTGTCATCTCTGCAGTCACAGGCCGATCGGTGGCTGACCCCATACCAACTGCAGATCGGAAAAGTGGTGTGTGACAATGGAAGCAATCTGTTGGCAGCGTTGAGACTGGGCAATTTAACACATGTGCCCTGCATGGCACATGTGTTAAATTTAATAGTCCAACGTTTTGTCTCCAAGTACCCAGGATTCCAGGACGTTCTCACCCAGTCCAGAAAGGTGTCGGCCCATTTCAGACGTTCCTACACAGCCATGGCACGCCTTGCTGACATTCAGCAGCGCTACAACATGCCAGTCAGGCGTTTGATTTCTGACAGCCAGACTCGCTGGAATTCAACGCTCCTTATGTTGGAACGTCTGCTGCAACAACAAAGGGCCGTCAACGAGTACCTTTTTGAACTGGGTGGTAGGACTGGATCTGCAGAGCTGGGGATTTTTTTCCCCCGTTACTGGGTGCTTATGCGCGATGCCTGCAGGCTCATGCGACCTTTTGAAGAGGTGACAAATATGGTCAGTCGCACCGAAGGCACCATCAGCGACCTAATACCCTTCGCTTTCTTCCTGGAGCGTGCCGTGCGACGAGTGACAGATGAGGCTGTAGACCAGCGTGACGAGGAGCTGGAAGCGCACGATTTCTGGTCGGAATCACCAGAACGAACCCAGGCACCTGCTGCAACGCAGGGAGAGGTGCCAGAAGTGGAGTCAGAGGAGGAAGGTGGCTTTGTGGAGGAGGAGGAGGAGGACCAACAGGAGCAGGCTTCCCAGGGGGCTAGTGGTGACCTTTTGGGGACCCCTGGTCTTGTACGTGGCTGGGGGGAGGAGACCGTGGATGATGCAGTCCTTGATAATGAGGAAGCGGAGATGGATAGCTCTGCATCCAACCTTGTGAGAATGGGGTCTTTCATGCTGTCATGCCTGTTGAAGGACCCCCGTATCAAGAGGCTTAAGGAGAAGGACCTGTACTGGGTCGCAACGCTACTAGACCCTCGGTACAAGCATAAAGTGGCAGAAATGTTACCAACATACCACAAGTCCGAAAAGATGCGGCATTTACAAACCAGCCTGCAAAACATGTTGTACAATGCTTTTAAGGGTGATGTCACTTCAGGAACTCATCAACATTCCAGGGGCAGAGGTGCCAGTAATCCTGCCACGAGCACACCTGCAAGGACAAAGCCCTTTGGCCAGTCTGTAACGTCAGACATGCAAATGTTTTTCTGTCCAAGGCAGCGCCACAACCCTTCTGGATCCACCCTCAAAGAACGCCTCGACCGGCAGGTAGCGGACTACCTGGCATTAACTGCAGATATCGACACTCTGAGGAGCGATGAACCCCTGGACTACTGGGTGCGCAGGCTTGATCTGTGGCCAGAGCTGTCACAATTTGCCATGAACCTCTTGTCTTGCCCAGCCTCAAGTGTGCTCTCAGAAAGGACCTTCAGTGCAGCAGGAGGGATTGTAACTGAGAAGAGAACTCGCCTAGGTCACAAAAGTGTCGATTACCTGACCTTTATTAAAATGAATGAGGGGTGGATCTCGGAGGGTTACTGCACGCCGGAAGACTTGTTCTGACTTCTATGCAGCTGTCCTTCTCTTCAAGCCTCATGACTCCACACACAGCTGTCCTTTAGCGTCCTCCTCCCTCCGCCACCGTTACAAACTAGGGTGCAAACCCTACTGGTTTAATTTTTTCTGGCCTCTGTGCTTCAGTGGCTGCAACCAAAAAAACTGGGCAAACAATGTCTACAAGGTCAACGTATGGCAAAAAATGACTATTTTCAGCATTTATATGGCATATTTTTTCTGGCAACTGTGCTTCAGTGGCTGCGTCCAAAAAAACTGGGCAAACAATGCCTACAAGGTCAACGTATGGCAGTTGTTTAAAGAGAACAGTAGATTACTAGCCAGCAAAGCTACCTAAGCTAAAATGTCCCTCAAATCCCTGCAGACTTCTGTCCCTCCAATACAGAGCAGTATCAAGCAGATTACTAGCCAGCAAACTTACTATCATCTGTCCCTGAAATCACTAACAGCTCTCCCCCTACACTATCTCTTCCAAGCACACACAGGCAGATTTTTCAGATACATTTTTGCCCTTGATCCCCCTCTGGCATGCCACTGTCCAGGTCGTTGCACCCTTTAAACAACTTTAAAATCATTTTTCTGGCCAGAAATGTCTTTTTTAGATGTTAAAGTTCGCCTTCCCATTGAAGTCTATGGGGTTCGCGAACCGTTCGCGAACCGCTCGCATTTTTGCGCAAGTTCGCGAATATGTTCGCGAACTTTTTTTCCGACGTTCGCTACATCCCTAAACATTACCATTGAGCCCTTTAACTAAACTATGTTACTTGCAACTGTTTTATCAGGCAAAGAAAGCAATACTGCTACACTGGAAACCATGGAACCACCTGAATTGAATTTCTGGAGAAAACTCATCAATAACTCCTTGCCCAAGCAGAAAATTGTATACCAGGCTCGCGGGTGCCCAGAAGGCATCTGGGGTACATGGCTGGAGGTTAATGTTTCGCTGTAACAAAAATGTATGTATGACCAATGTAAAGTGTAAATACCTGGAATATTTAAAGCTAATCAATGTCCCCAGGCTCACTTCTTTCTCCTTTCCTATCATACACTTTCTTTCCTTTCTTTCTCCTAGCCCACGGGCTAGAGCTTGTTGTATGTTTTATGTTCACTTAAGTGCAAAATAAAAACTTATTCTGGAAAATAAAATATAGCTAGTTTGTCATCTAGAAAAGTAAAATGTAGAGTGAGAGATGTCAAAACTAGCATCTCATTCTATTGAAGATATCTTGTTTGAAAGGGTTTCCAATAACCATGTGCCTCCAGCTTGCTCACATTCTGCATTAATCCTGCTGAAAACCCATCTCTTTTTTTTTAGACATGGATTTTGTCAATATCTTATGGGTTTCGCACTTACTCATGCAATTAAAGAATTGTGCTTCAGTAGTGATATGTGGTTAATGGTGTGAGTGGTTCATGGGCAATAAAGTCTTGGAAGAAGAAGTTGTTTGGGCTCCTCTTCTAAGATGTATTTAATAAGTCAAGTGACATCACCAAAGTACCAATTATAATTAAATAGACTCAAGACAGGCAGATGGCACTTCTGGAAAGGATTTATTGGGGTTGCTGCTGTAAAACCTAACGCGTTTCGGGAGTAAATCCCTTAATCATCTGCCTGTCTTGAGTCTATTGGATGTTAGCAGTGGGGACACTGTTTGACTGAGCACCTGGTTGGTGATACGCGGTGAGCAGTAGCGGTCCATCTCTTTTGTTCTCTATCTACCAATTATAATTGATGACATCACTAAGCACAATTTATAAGTATGTCATGCACAAGAGCCATGAATATCCTGTAAATTATAGCCTTATAAACGGTGCGTTTTGATGTCATAAGTTATAAACGGTGAGTTCTGATGCAGGGGCGCTCCACCAATGAGGCGAGTTGAGACACTCGCCTCAGGCGGCAGCGCCCCCCTGGTTGCCAGCGGCGGCAAAAATGCCGCTCCTGGTAACTAAGAGCCGAATTTCCGGTTTTCAAACCGGAAATTCGGCTCTTCTAGCGCAGAGAGCGCTATCGCGCTCTCTGCACGTATCGTCGCAGACCGCCCCTGCCCTCTCCGGCGCTATAAAGGTTAGTGCCGGGAGGAGGGAAGGGGGCGGCGAAAGAAGGCCGCCTCAGGCAGCATTATACCAAGAATCGCCCCTGTTCTGATGTCATTTCTGTCACATGACTCAGTGAAACCTGTGTATTATAATAAATAAAGTACCCCCAGTTGCAAAATATGAGGATATTAGAAGTTACCTTATGGTCATGAAACTCCTCGGTAACTTATAATATCCTTATAATTTACAAGAAGGGGTACTTAATTCACTATATAAACGATGCTTATTGATGTCTTTGTTTATAATCGGAGCAGTACACATGACTCACTGAAACTTGTGTATTATAATAAATAAATTACCCCCTGTTGCAAAATATGAGGATATTAGAAGTCACCTCAGAGTTTCATGTCCTGTATAAAAGCACTTTTTTATATGGTCATAGAACTCCTCGGTAACATATAATATCCTTTATATTTTACAAGATGGGGTACTTAATTCACTACACGTTTCACAGGATATTTCTGGCTTTTGTTTATCATTTGTATTTTAGAGTTGCTTTACAGTGAACTACCAGAATATGTCCTGAGTGAGCAGGAAACATATATTTAGATTAAAAAAAACTCAAAAGGATATTTTGAAAACCGTGTTTCATATTAAGATCAGAGTAGTACATATAAACAGTCGGAAAGTGTATGATATAGACATTGAGATTATGTCTAGAAACAATTCAGCGGTGTCTGTATGTGTCAGATTATATTAGAGCTGGAACTGATGAAACTGACAAAATGTTGACTAGTGTGAGGACCACAGCATGAAATAATGAAAAGATATACCATGTGTACAGTGCTTAAATGTCAGATCACATTTGCTGCAGGACAATAAATCAAAAAGGAAGTGGATCCTAGTAGTGTTTTAGAACAACAAGTAAAGGGACAATATAAATAACTTAATTAATAATAAATTAAAAAAAATTTGCAAAATAAAATATATTAATTGACCAAATAATCTTTAGTAGAGGGACCCTACAAGCAGCTACATGAAAAAAAAAGGTGATAGACGGCTTGAAAAAGCTTGAGAAGGACAAGGTCATTAGTCCAGCTTTATATCGTGCATCTCTACCCAGATGAAGCCACTCCATGCCTATATGGACTCCCAAAAATACACTAAGTAGGAGCCCCTCTGTGGCCAATTGTCAGCAGCATTAACTCGGTTACTTACAACATTGCTAAATATGTGGCCAACATCTTAACCCCCTTAGTTGGCAACACAGCACACCACATTCAATGGACTGAATGGACTTTGTCAACAAAGTGCTTGAGGTAAAACAGGAGGCCAATGCGACTATGGTATCCTATGATCTCTATTCATGTGCATACCCACATCCCAGGCAATTGGAACAGTAAGAAAATGACTGAAACAAGACACCACCCTCAGCAGTAGAATAAAGCTGAACCCAGAACATGTTTGTTCCTTCCTGGATCTATGCCATAATACCAAGTACTTCAAGCACAACAAAGTCTTTCATAGACAAATTTGCATGTGTCTCCAATCATAGCAAACCTATACATGGAAGAAATGGAAAAGAAAGCCCTAAATACCTTGAAGGGAACAGCACCAAGTCATTTGTTCAGATATGTGGATGACACCTGGGTCAAAATAAAAGCACATGAGGTTCCAGCTTTTACTCAACACATAAGCTTGGTGGATAAAAACATCAAGTTCACTAGGGAAGATGTGAAAGGCGGCAAACTGTAATTTTGGACTGAGCAATGGTTATCAAAGAGAGACAAACCTGGATATTGAAGTATACAGGAAACCCACTCACACCGATCAGTATTTTTGTGGATTTCTATCACCCTCTGGAACATAAACTGGGGGTTATACAAAGTTTACATGGGCTGAAACTGTAGCAATCAGTGCAGAAGCAAAAGAGAAATAATATAAACATCTAAAAGGAGTCTGAAAACTTGTGGATACCTGGAATGGGCCTTTATCAAAACAAAATCAATGCCAAGCAAAAATACCAAACCATCTCATATGTGGCCAGGGCATCAGAAAAACTTTAAGATCATTTTCAAGAAACATCACATTTCTGTGTATTTCAAATCCAGAAACACTATAAGGCAGAAGTGGGTGCACCCTAAAGGCCCAACACCAAGAGAAGAGCAATGTGGTCTATGCTGTCCAGTGTAGTGAAGAGTGCTCCAATTTATACATTGGGGTGACAAAACAAAAGCTTTGTAAGAGAATGGCCCAACAGAGAAGGCCTCACTTCTCAGGAATAGACTCCACAGTCTTAAGGAAAAGGCAAACTCCTTTGAGGACAAAAATGTGCACATTTTGGATAGAGAGGACAGATGGTTTGAAAGAGGCCATTTAGGCCAATGTGGAGAAACCATCCCTGAACAGAGGAGGGGGCCTGTGACACCACTTGTCATCAACCTACAATGCCGCTTTGACATCCACATCCAGTGGCTTCACAATAATTCACACTTCCAGTCATGTACATTGAAAGATCAACACCTGCTTCAATGAAAATCATGGCACCATTGTGACTGGATCACACTCTCACACATCTGTGAGTTTCAGCCAACACCTTACTGAAGTTCAATTAAACCATTGTAATTGGATGTGTGTGACTTTACTACCCTCAATGGTTTAAATACCGGGGAATTCTCTACCAATTCAGTTGAATTGAAGAAGCCAATAGGATTAGTGGTGAAATTCAGTTTCCTTTGACTTAATGCTACCATATACTGTAAACATAGGTGCTACATTCAGCAACTGCAGAAGCAAATAGCAAGCAAATGTGCAATTAGTTTTAAACAGTAAGCTACAAGTTGTAAAATGAAAGCAAATAGCTGGTTGGATGCTATTGGCAATTGCACCTGGGCAATATATCAGCTACCATATGTTTTAAATCAGCCCATATGTTAGGTAGCCTACCATTGCATTTTGACATCTACCTTCTAGGAATGCAGTGATGAAGAGTAACATATAAAAGGATAATCAAGTGGGGGCAGTTAGGGTCTAAAGTCACAGGCCAGGGAAAAATGCCAGAAGCAGAGATGCCAGACTGGCTCCACCTTCCCTTCCCTGGCTCCATCTCTGTTCCTGCTCCAACGCTTCTAAGGATTTCTGGTGATAATTGCATATTATGTATAGAATTGCAATATGCATTTCATTGGAGTGGGATTTGGCTGCAAAAGCTAGGGCCAGTGCTGGTATAAAAAAAAACTACTGACAATGCATATGACAGTAAATTTATAATACCCTATGAATGTTTCCCTTCCCTGATCTCCTCCACTGCCTGACTACCTCCTAGAAGCAAGAACCGCCTTTTGCTATGTGGTCGGTATTACACAGCAAAATAAAGGACAACCCTAAAAATTGTGCTGAATAAACAAATACAAACATTAAATACTGTAAAACACATTTTTTTCACTTATTGACAGTCCTTTAAGGGTATTGTGAGTTCAATGTAAGGTAAAGTTAAGGTTATGCTCATACAGGATAGCTGAGATTAGAGGTTGTGAAGGAGTATAATGTGTAACTACAAGGAAATAAACGGCTTTGAATGACATTACAGTAGGGAGGCTTATGAGCTGAGTTAGGCCTCATGAAATGCTATATTGTGCAAATACTATAGTACAAACTATGTCCAGAGATGCAATGTACAGGTCTTACACTATTGCAGTTTAAATAACTTAGTGATGTTTGACATACTGTTAAATATTTTGAAAATGAGAAATGGAAGAAATGAATGTATGAGGCAGGGGGATTTATTTGATCAAGCAAAATGTGAACACTGAGGACTTTAGTTGCTATAACATTATGGGAAAAAAGATTCCGATAGAAATGCAGCCACAGAATGACTCAGGGTCCAAACAAGAATGCTTACAGAGGTTTCAAATAATTCTGTAACATTATGGGAAAGTGGTTATTATTATATCTTGCACTTGTATAAACAATGCCATCATTTAAAAAAAAAAATATTAGGCCCCCCAGTGCTCTTTTGATTAATAATGATATTTGCAAAGATTCCACAATGTAATTGGGTTGTAGCCAGGCCTAATATTTTGAATGGAATTGACTATAATAACAGCACAGGCTATTGTTTGCTTATGCAGTATGTTGGTATTGCATATTTATAAATCATATGAACTATTTCTTGGTGTGAATACATTCTCTCCTCATTTAGATTTGCATTAAACTCTGAATCTTTAAATGTCCCTTTACTCTCTGTTTGAGTGCTGAAAGATGTTGTTTGGTTAACAGCAATATACCAATCATGACACTATGCAACATGCGTAGCAATTGTGATTATACGTATTCTTTGCAGCACACATCAGGCCCTTCAAATTGTCAGAGGTAATTTTCATCTCTGTCATAGAAAAGTAATCAAGTTAAAAGCACTCTAAAAACAATATACTGTGGTTGTATGGTCCTTAGCTCTACAAATCAGGAGCAACCTTAGGGGTCTATTTCTATATATCCTGTTCCTGTTGATTGCTATTACCATCCCCTCTGGTCACCCTCTTGCAGCCCCTCAGGGTGGCTGCAAGAGAAAGTGACTGTGACGTCTGTTTAACCACTTCCATAAAGAGAACAGCTTTTAGCATTTGCACAATTTGTGTATGTTTAGAAGATGGGTATTATAAGGTTACAAGTGATTTGAATTCTGTTTTTTGTAGAATATACTTTCACAATGAGCATTTGGTGCTTTTTCTATCATGGTGTTCTTCAAGAAACAAATACTTCTTATTAGTGATGGGAGAACTTATTCGCCAAGCGCGAATTCGCGGTGAATTTGCACGATTTGCCGCGGGCGAATACATTTGCAAAACGGGCGCAAAAATTCGCTGGTGAAAATTCATTGGCGTCTGTTTAACCACTTCCATAAAGAGAACAGCTTTTAGCATTTGCACAATTTGTGTATGTTTAGAAGATGGGTATTATAAGGTTACAAGTGATTTGAATTCTGTTTTTTGCAGAATATACTTTCACAATGAGCATTTGGTGCTTTTTCTATCATGGTGTTCTTCAAGAAACAAATACTTCTTATTAGTGATGGGAGAACTTATTCGCCAAGCGCGAATTCGCGGTGAATTTGCACGATTTGCCGCGGACGAATACATTTGCAAAACGGGCGCAAAAATTCGCTGGTGAAAATTCATTGGCGTCTGTTTAACCACTTCCATAAAGAGAACAGCTTTTAGCATTTGCACAATTTGTGTATGTTTAGAAGATGGGTATTATAAGGTTACAAGTGATTTGAATTCTGTTTTTTGCAGAATATACTTTCACAATGAGCATTTGGTGCTTTTTCTATCATGGTGTTCTTCAAGAAACAAATACTTCTTATTAGTGATGGGAGAACTTATTCGCCAAGCGCGAATTCGCGGTGAATTTGCACGATTTGCCGCGGACGAATACATTTGCAAAACGGGCGCAAAAATTCGCTGGTGAAAATTCATTGGCGTCAAAAAAAATGTACACCGGCGTCCGTTTTTTGGACACATTTTCGGCAATAAAATGGACGCCGGCGTAAAAAAACGGGCGTTTCGTGAATTTTGCGAATTCAGCCATCACTACTTCTTATTCTTGCCCAGTGCATAAGGGGGAAGAGTATGGGAAGAATGAGCATATTAAAGATTCCCATATTATTATTGTTATCCTTTATCTATATAGCATAAAAAATATTCTGCAGTGTTTTTTTTTAGAGATTTCACATCATTCACATCAGTCCCTGCTCCAGTGCTGCTTTCAGTGGATTGTATAACTGTATACATCATTTTCTGTTTACCAGAAGTTCTTTATGTGTGTAGGGGAATGTAATAAAAAAAAAAAAAAGAATACAACTTGAATGTTGCTGTTGAATGCTCTTAAAGGGGACCCATCACCCCAAAAAAAAACCCAAACCCTATTTTATCACGTTAGTCAAGCAAAATTAACTTTAATTGCATTATATAAATTATTTGAATCTTGTTTCCTTCGGTCTCGGAATTCATAATTATTAATAAACATGCAGGAGCCATTTTGGAGACACTGTTATTAAGGCAAGTCTTCCTTCATCTCAAAATCTTGTATGTACACCAGAATGGGGGACCTGATGTTCATCCCCATGCACCAGCTACAGAATTAAATGGTGAAGAGAGCAGGCGATTTGGGGTGCAGTGACATCTAGTAAGTGCTGAATGGAAAGTGAAAGTAATTATGCCTCTAGGCCTAAGGCATAGAGGAGGGGCAAACAATATTTGATTGACAGCTGAGATTTTTACCACAGCTATGAATGCTTTAATAAAAAAAAGAATTTGGATTTCATGTTTAATTTGAAAAGGACTTTTATTATAAAGCTTTTTGTGTCTGGGTGACAGGTCCCCTTTAAATGGACATATATAATAAATATCTATATATAGTGAATTTTAATTGTGCATATTCGAAGGTAGAATGTGGTGTTACTTGTGTAACATAACTAAGAAACCAGAAGATTATGTCATGTATAACAGAGAAACAAATTTTTTTCCTTTACTGATGAAGGACTTTAATTACATCTCCCCATGAATTTCGAAGTGATTGTAATGGAGCAAACCTTGCTACTGTCCTTGTCATTGCCTTCTCTTTAATTGCCTTGCCCTTACAGGATATTCTACAACCAATAATCAATATTGTTGGACGTGTGATATTAAACAAATTTTGCCTACACTTATTCATTATCTTTATGCTGGTTTCCAGCACCTGATACAATTGTAAAATTGCAAAGAGGATGAAACATTTATGCTAATGTACACCTGCTTGCATTCTAATTAATTGCAATTTATAATTGCTAATTATTCCTTTGCGAATCATTTATCTAATCATCTAAATGTAAATGTACACTGGGTATCTGTTCAACTCATATTATAAACTTTTCATCAACCTTTCTATTAATACTCTGCTGGATGGATAATAAAAATGTTATGTTGGATCAGCCACTGCCTGTTGGATGTGTTTTCACACTTTCTGTTTACATTGATGTTCAGGCATAACAAGGCATCACTGGGCGCAACTTTGCAGGGCTCTACAAAATTCTGGAAGATAACAGTTTGTGGCTGGTGCACACGGTGAAATGTCCAATGCCTGTGTGCTGGTTTAAAACAATGACACTGTTAGTCAAACGAAAAAACCGCACCAAACAGGGCTTAGTATAAAGTCCAAATATCGAAATTTATTTTCAACGTTTCGGCTCCATAGAAGACGGCTCAAGCTATGGAGCCGAAACGTTGAAAATAAATTTCGATATTTGGACTTTATACTAAGCCCTGTTTGGTGCGGTTTTTTAACAGTATATATATAATCGCACTCACAGGTCTTGAAAAATGAGAAGTGGATTTATTCAACGTTTCGGCCTCAACTTCGAAGTTGTCATTCATATATATGAATTTTGTGGTCACAGCCTCATTGCACCCCCGTTAATGGTTTAAAAATTAGTGGTGAGCACAACTTTCCCTTGTTTGTTATAGTTTATACAGGAGCAGTGACCAGCTCCATGTTGTAGCTCCCACCCCTCCCAGCTATAGTCAGGTGATCCCACTGGTGTCTAATAAAAGGGCAGCCAAGTTTGGGAGTTTTACTTTGAAAGCAGCTAGTAAGTTGCAGGTAAAACTTAGTCCCTTTGTAAAATGTATAATGAAGCAATAGAATTCTTAATGAATCAGATGGAATTTGAGAGTAGGACTGGCCAGATATGGGATGACTTTGGACGTAGTTGGCCAGCTTAAATATATTGCAATATATGGACAAACAATCCCTGCTTTGTTTAAAGGGTAAGGCATTTTTTACTAGCAGTATGCACAAAATGTCTCTGTCTTATATATATTGATAATGAGTTGAGGACTCTTGTATTTGTGTATATATATATATATATATATATATATATATATATATATATATATATATATATATATATATATTTTATTATTACTTTTTCAAATGGTGCATAAGTCAGGATTCCATTTGTGCCCTTTATACTCCTGGGCCTCTCAGTTTTGGATCACTGTTGTCTATGCTCCCATTATCATCAGCAAGAGCATACACATCTAGTTAATTTGGGTTGAAAAATATATATAATGTTTGACGATTAAATTTAACCAGGGTTGCTTCAGCCATGAGGCAAGGAGAGCACCTTCACCTGGGTCATCAAAAATTCTTTGTTAACTTTAAAAAGGAAATTTCTGTTAAAAATGGAAATTCTGCTCTTCTATTATTGATTTCTACAGACCTTCATTGTGCATTGACCATATATAGCTAATTACAGGGGTGCTCTTCTGCAAATATAGGCTCTTAGTTCAACAGGTCATTTCAAGTCAACAGGTAATTTAAAGCATTAAATATTAATGCAAGACAATGCAGGGAGAGGATCTCATCAACCAACCAAATGCTGTCCTGAACAATAAACGTGCAATAAAATAATATATTCTGTTACATTTTATGTTACACTTTTGCAGGTTAACTGATTAATAGTGATGAGTGAAAATTTGCAAAATGCATTGAATTCAATGGGCATATTTTCACAGTGACTATTTCTGCACAAAAAAGGGTTTTTTTGCAGCAACTTTTTTGTGCTAAGTACATAGGGGTCCATGGACGTTTTGTGGAGGTTTCACAAAAATATCGGCCGAAGGCAAAGTGCTGAATTTTACCGCAAATCTATACCCGCCAAAAATGTTTGCTCGTTATTACTAATTAAACCTCCATTTGTGCTGTACATGAAGCGATGAAACACACAACACAACTGAATAAAGGATTAGACTTAGCTTGAAATAGTGTCAACAGCTGCAGCTAGCAAGACATTCATCAGAATTAGTCTGGGGCCACACAGCCACTGCTAATTGTAAACCCAATATTTCTATTGAAGTTCTAGGGAAGACTGACTAGGGAATAGGGGTAACTCCCTTTTATTCAAAGTAACCTTATTCACTGGTTTATTTTATAGAGTCTGAGTTTTCACATGGTTTTTTAAGCTTTCATTGGGGAGTTATGTATCTATGTAAGATTTGATGGCTTGTTAGATCATTCACATATAACATACAGGCATTAATTGTTGGTTTAATCATCTATAAGCACTATAATTATCAATGAATATTAATTCAATCAGTAAATGCAATCAAAGTAAAAATCTGCAGAATGTCTGGTTATTTTAAACAAGTTTCAGTGCAAACATAACAAATTTTACGAATAAGTTTGTTGGTAAGGAATCATTTCTTTTACTGGAAACTTCAGTTACACAACATTATTTATTGAAAAATCAAAGACGTTCTTTTGAATCATGACATTCACTAGTTTATTGCTATTTCTGTTTAAACTGCATTCTTTTTCTCAACTACTCCATCACACTGAGCTTGTCTCTAAAGGTCAAATACTTGTTTCATTATTGTCATCATTATAATTTCCATGTAGTGATGAGCACATTTTTTGGCAGGCGTGGATTTGCCACAAAAATTCAGCATTTTTGCAAAAACAGAATTTTGCTGGAAAAAGCACCCATTGACTCCAATGTATGTTGCATGAAGAAACGCAGCATAAAAAATGCCCTTGACTTTGATGTGTTTTGTAAATTTTTCCACAATTTTAGGTGAAAATTGGCCAGAACACAATAATTGTGCTTGGATAGTGAACTGGCTGAGTAATAGATTTAAGAAAAAGGTGGTAAATGGAGGGGAGGGGGGAGGGATTTTTGCACGTAGGGGTTGACTTCTCCTTTAAGAGTGGCTTGGATGATATTTTAAAACAAGCATGATAACCAAGGCTATTGTGATCTTAAGATCTACAGTTATTTTAGTATAGGTATTGGTATATGCATATATGTGTATAGGTACTGTGGGTCAGTATAAGAATGTTTATACTTGTTTATACTTGTAACTATGTCACAATGTATCTTAAAAAAAGTCATTTTTAAGAGTGTCAATGAAAACAAAAATGTTCTGAATTATGCTTAAAACAGGGAAAATGCCAATAAGTGTTTCAAATTATGTGAAAACTTTAGGGGTTAGTGCTACAAAAGCAATTCCTGGAGTTTTCCTTTGACAGACCCAGCTGCACAAAGCCACAACAAGACCATGTTCCCTGCTATTTTAAATAGAGTAAATTTGTGCAAATTACATGGCTAGGGGAACTGCAAAGAGGCACTGGGACCAGCATTTATGAGAATAATGGAGACTTGCAAAAACTGTTAGTACAGCAGGTACTAAAGGCAAATCTTTGCAAGAACGGAAATCAATTTTTTCTGTGCCCTTTTGTGTAAGTAACAGGGGCTGGTTTTGCTATTTGCAGAAAAAAAACATTGCACTAAAGGAGGCATACACAGGCAGATATGGGGCCCATTAATAGGCTTGTCCATTCAAAAAAATCCAGTTAAATGAGGAACACATCAGCACATTTATGAGTTCCTTGTTTAACAGATCCCAATAGGTCCAAATAGATTAGGCTTGCCAAATCAGTGGATATGTTCAGGCACAGCCAACTTTTTTCTGCGTCCTGTTCTGATGCAACAAATAAATAAATAATTTTGCAGTTTTGAGGTGAAAGTTTCAGTTTAGTGAACTATTCTACTAAAAACAAGAAAGCAGGAAACCTGCATGATTTATTTATTTATTCATAGAGGAGCTCTGGGTCTATGAGAAAAAAAATGAAACCCAGAAAACCCCTAACCTATGTGAATAATATGTTGATTAGTAAATGTAGACTATTTATTCATTGGATTAACTGGGTTTAATTTGGGTTCTCTGACTGCAAAAAAATCTTTTATACCTACTTGTTTAAAATGTGAATTATGAATAGTAGATTTGCATAAATATCATCTTATTTACCATGCTCATTATTTAAAGATTGGGTAAAGTTAATAAGGAGCGCCTTGTGATAGCTAATGAGATTTTAGCTATTTAATATTTGTAATGTAGATATTGTCTGGCTGCATGTTTTGTATTTGTGATGGATAATATTGCCCTCTTGAGGACAACTATATTAGTTGTTACATTAACATCAGCATAATGCAATGCTACAGTATGTGTTTTTTGGAGCAATGAGCACAGTTCAAGATTTCTCATCTTTTTTTTATGCATTATGTTGTCATATGCAATTTTGGGACTGACTCGTACTTAAGGAAGTCCACAGAATCAATCAGCTCCAAGATACAGTAGAACCCAGATTTTACTTTTACCAGGGGACCAAAACGGCAGAAATTCTGGGGAAACCTTAAATCCAGGAAAGAAAAAAAACTGAAACTTGCCTGAAAAGGGCCATGATATAATGGCATACATAAAATCCAAAGGTGCAAAATTGGGGTTCTACTGCATTGGATTGATACTGTAAATGTTATTTTTTGTGATGGTATAGCTAAAGAAATAAGTCAAACCAATTGGACTTGCTTTTTTCCTTGAATATGTTTCACCAGTCATCCAACTGATTTTCTCAATTCAGAATAACTTTTAAATCTTGCTTCAAAAATATATCCTCTGGAATGTTGGGCCAATCAGCATAATCTGTTTATCATAATTCGCAATGATGTCATAAATTAGGGGTTGATTGTATTAACATTGGATTGGAGCTTAGATGTTTTATTAAACAGCATTGTATGTGGCAGACAACAGATGTCGCACTCCCCCGCCTCTATTCAAACTTTTTCAGTGTGTATATATATATATATATATATATATATATATATATATATATATATATATATATATATATATATATATATATATATATATAAAACCTCTTTTGAATCAGTCGTTCTCCTAGTCTAGAATCTGGACTTGCCAGTCTTCAAACGTGTGTCCTTTTTCTTTTAGGTAGGTACATGGCTGAGTCCTGACCAGAGGAGCTGGCTCTTCTGTGCTGCGCCATAAGCTGGTGTAATTGTAGTTTGGTTTCTCCCACGTACAAATCAGAGCACTCCTCACTGCATGTTACTCTTCTTGTGCTTTGGGGTTGGGTCTTTTGGGTGAACTAGTTGCTGCCTCAGTGTGTTGCTTGGTTTAAAGCAGATAGGGATGTGGTGTTTATTAAAAATCCTACGTTTTTACGACACCCTAGCTACATATGGGATGTGTATTTTGGAGGAGTAATAGACAATATTTGTATCTCTGTGTCTCTTCTATTAGGTATATATTTATTTTCTTGGCATCGTACTGTGCAAAGCAACTTGCAGAATTATTATTGTAGTAAGATGTAATTATTATGGGATCTTGGAGACTGATTACTGATTTGAAACCTCTGAAAAAAAAATTCTGAAAGAAGCTGTCCAGGTTCCTAGCATCATCTCATATGTTTACAGTGAAAGGATTAATGTTTTTCATGTAGTCAGTGGTTGGTCCGCCTGCAGATCTGTACTCCTTTCTTATGAAAACATTTACAAGAAAAACGATTCTAAGGAGTTATTGCTGATTATGATGGATTATGCTATACACTTCAGTATATGTATTTGTCTGTAATATGCAATAGATAACCATTTATACATTTTTTGTGTACATTGGATCTTGTGGATAGCATGCTTGATGTGCAGCTGTCAAATCAGGGAATTACTGTGACAAAACCATAATGCGGGGGATAGAAACAATGTATATACATGAATATATTGTTCTCTAACGGCTTAAATAAGGCAGTTACAAATACCACGGCAGGAAGAACAATAAAAGCCGTTAGCATCTTTTAAATTATATAAAATCGGAGCAAGTGCAGCCACAAACAGATTTTTTTTTTTTTACAAAGGAATATAGTGTTTGAAAATAGAAACAAAAGGTTCCAAATGTAAAAGACCACACAGGCACCGTATTATGAGATCAGGAGGCACAGCTTTAGCGGAATCCTACAGTCTGATTATAAGCATATTGGCGTGTACAGATAAAAAGGTTTACTAAAAGACAGGAAGTATAGCTGCGGATCTTTATTCATTATACCGTGACATACTGGACTAACAAGATTTATTTGCTTTGTAGCTTGTTGATATACAACTGAGAAGTCATACGTTCATGATTACTACTTCTATTCAAATACAAATCAATAGTCCTTAAGTGGTATAGAAATAAAGTAATTAAAAGTAGGGCATAATGCCAAAGACATCTGAAAGATATTGATGGATTGCTGCCTACAAAACAGTTTATATGTTAAAAAAAAAGAAGTTTGTTTCTTGTTTCTGGAAGCATGAGAAACATGTTCCAAAAGTGAAACAGAACATATGGAATAGTCCTGTGGTCTCAGATTCCATTGGTCACTTCACTCCCAATATAATGTGACATTGGGACAAGTGCAGTCTCCATTGCTACTACATCATTGGGCAGAGGCCTCACTTTCATCTTATTCATATTTTCTTTTTATTATAGGCAGGTTTATTTTTGCCATTAATTGTTAAACTAGTGCTAAGCCTTGGTATGTCCATTCCCAATAGTGTACGACGTAGCTTGTAATTTTAAGAAGACAGGTCACTCATATGAGTCATATATGTATCCCACCAGAGTCCAATGCTGAACAGAGGGTGGGTAATAGAGAACTACAACCCACAAATGTTCTTGAGCTGGATTTAGAAGCTAACACACCTTTAGAATTTGTCCTAGTTCCCAAGTTAGTCATTGTTGCTGGCATTTGGAAAAGGTAAATAAACACTTATGTGTGCATGTAAATGGTTGCACATAACCATGCCTGTCATGTTAAAATTATTATAATGGTGAAAAGAATACTAACATGGTAAATCACTGATACCTGCTACAGGTAAAACATACATTATTTTTTTTGTATCTGAGGCAAGCTCCTGAAGCTGACTGAGGCTAACTGGTTGATAGGCAGTGAACACTTCTTAAAAGGGACCTGTCACCTTAACAGCTAATTCCAAATCCTGTTGTTTGATGTGAGTCAAGCAAAATAAACTTCACTTAAGCTATAAAATTATTTAAATCTTGTTTTTCTTAGTCTTGGAATTTACAATCGCAGCAAGCAGGCAGGTGCCATTGTATAGACAGTGTTATTAAAGGGGACATATTATGTAAAAAATAAGAACGTACCAGTTCATTATACTCATTTACATATAGAAGAATTGTACTTAAAAGAGTAGTGTTTCAGGCTGATTTATTGAATATTTCTGCAAAAACCCTAATAATTCCTCCCTTTCTCTTCCACTTCATGCTTCCTAAATTCCCAGGCTGTGCAGGGGAGCCGGCGGCTCTCAGCTCACTGCACTGTAGGATTGGAACCAATCAGCAGTCAGCAGGACCTGATAGGGAACTGAAGCCTGTCTGTGCGTGTGTGACTGCAGGGATGTGATTGGCTGTCCCCCCCCATACTGCCCTTTTGGCAGGGACCGTTAGGACACACCCACCTCTCATTTGAAACACAGACAGGGGCCAGAGAATATCTATAGGGAGCCTCAATAAAGGGGCTATTTTTAAAGGTAATATTAATTTTTAGCATCATGTAAAAGCAACACCATATATTACTTATAACTGCCTACAATTTTTTTTTTCATTTATCGTACATGTCTCCTTTAAAAGCAAGCTTTGCATCATGCCAAAATAGTGTTTATGTTCCAGAATGGGGAGGACTCGATACCCATGCCCATGCACTGGCTGCATAATTAGATGGTGAGGAGAGAGGGGGAATGTGGGGAGCGAAGTGAAATCCAGGAAATGCTGAATGGAAAGTGAAAGTAATTGCCTGCCCCTCCCCTATGCCTAAGGCATAGAAGAGGAGCATGCACTATATGATTGACAGCTGAGACTCAAATGAGTTTATAACAGGTATGGATGTTTCATGTTTATTTTGAAAAGGACTTTTACTATACAGCTTTTTTACTATATACCAGTAATTGGTAAGAACATTCACTTCCATTTACTCCTGGCCTATCATAGCATTAAATACTATGCACATGCTATTCCCCAAAATAAAGACAAAAAACTCATACACTGTCAAATGAAGGGGCCGATTTACTAAGGGTCAAATTTAGAGTTCATGAGAGTTTATAAAAACTCCCATGAACTCGAAATTCGAAAAAACCAATATTTAAAGATTTTCAGGAAGGCTGCAAACAACTCCAAATTGATCCCAGGACATCCCCCATAGGCTAAAACAGCAATTTGACAGGTTTAAGGTGGTGAATAGTCAAATTCTTAAAGGACCAGTACATCAATTTCATAAATCGAATTAGAATTTTTTAAAAAACTCAAATCAGATTTTAACTATTCCCTAGTCAAAATCCACTAAAAAAAAAACCTTGAATTTAAACTTCGACCCTTGATAAATCTGCCCCAAAGAGTATTTGTAGTTCCTTTTGGCATGCCCTCACCAGCAAATTAGTATACTCCAGAAGAAGGTTCTCAAATAACAGCATGTAATGCTAATTAGTATTACTGAGAGTGATGATAGGGAACCTATATAAATATGATGTCATTTGTAGGAAAGTGTAAATTCAGGTAAGTTAAATGGATTTGGGGCTTTCTCGCAAATTATTGCAACCTGTAAAACTGAGGTTTATTAAACTATATGATTGATATTTTAATTTCTTTTTTTTTCCATTGGGTGTATGTTTTAAGTATTTGCATGTCTATGCTTACTCTATGTAATTTCTATTAAAAAAGTTATGTAAAAGGTTATTCATTGTGAGGCTAGGGTATTCCTCCTTTTTACTTTATTGTTTTCTGTTCAGGCCTTTCCCTGATCATTTTCCAGTCAGTCTCTCTTGTTGCTAGGGCAAGTAGGAACCTAACAACCAGACACCAGTTTTAATTCCAAACTGGAGCTGAAGAACAAAAAGTAAACACTGAAAAAAATGAACAGAACAAAAACCAGATTCTCTCTGTGGGCGACTTTACACCAAAAACAACAATGCAACTATTAGCAGTTTGCTATGTAACATTCTTTGCAATACGTTTTATGTAAAAAAACAAAACAAAAACCCGAACACTCAGTAGCTGCATTTAAATCAAACTCGGTATCCAAGTATACAATATATATTTCAGCTATACAATATGAGACAGTTTTAATTGAACAAAATACCAGTGCATGTGCAATCATTCTGTAGCTGGTGGTAAGCACTGATTTTGCCTGTTACTATATACAGTACAAAGACAACTTCTAATTATATCAAACTGCATATTTTAGCAGCCACCTATCAACTATTAATTAAATTATGAACTGCTACTATTACAGATATGCCATTGCCTGCATAGCAAACAAATGCTGGGATTTCAGTATTATGATTAGTAGTACTTTAAGCTTACCAACTACATGCTGGCAGGTCCCATAGTGTATGTCATCTCTGCTGGGCTTACTCGTGTGCTGTTCTTTGCAAACAAGAGACACTCCTTGATTTGTATACAATTTATAGTTTTATGACAGCATTAGTGGGCAGAAGGGGGTCTAAACCACATGACCCTTACAATAATACAGATCCCACACACCCAAAGAGATAAACATTGCATATCTGGTGAAATAAATTACAGTTCTGCTAATAGATCCATATCAACCACTATCAACATTTTTAGAGCTTCTTAAAGTGCTAATCTGTTAACTGTTAGTCCATCAATGGAATTGTGTTATTTATTTAAATTACTTTTGAAAAAAAACATTTCTATCGTCACATCACATTTAATTCTCTCTGTCTGCAAATCCATTGACTACACCTGGCATCCCTGTTGGGGACTTACAAAAATATATGAGTGACAAATACACAAACCTGTTATTACAGATTGTAATAGGATACTGTGATCTCAGTAATAATGAAAAACAAGTTTCAATAACCAGTGACTCCTAAGAGCTTATAGTAGCTGAACTTAGCAGCATGACCATGCATGTTTAATGGATCAGAAGTCTTGTTTACAAAAGAAATGGGCACAAAGTACCATGAGCTGCATACAGGAGGAACATTAGGTTGGTGGCACATGGTATCTCCTGGCACATTGCCAGCTTTTGTGCATGAAGAATGAGCAAGCCAGGAATGTTGGGGAATGCAAGGACGAAACACATGGAAACTTTTGTTTACTGCCTGTTTGGGGTATGTGTTTAGTAGAAGGCGTCCTTCCAATGCAAGATGCAGAGTGCAGATCACAGATTGCATTATTTGAAAGGGAAGTTCCAAGCTCTTTGTCCACGACTTCATAAATAAGGACTGAACTGTGCAATGGAAGTGACCAGGAAACACATGAAACCCCCAGGTGCTGCCCAGTATGGAGATGGACAAACATTGTAACATATAGAACTGGTAGACATGTCTTCCAATGAGCATGCCAGATAAATTTAAATTTAGAAATACATAGACATTATAGATGTAAACTACAAAGATATTACATAGATATTAGCACTGCATTCCTGAATTCACCCGGGTGTTCTTTCTCATTAGCTAAAATGTCTTCAAATACTGAAAAATCACCCTTTGAAGTTACAGGACCTCTGCAAAGGCACATACAGACATAGTTTGGTTTTTCATTTATTTCAAAATCCCTTTTTCCTAAATTATTATGGCTGCCCATCTGAACCTTTTTCAGTTACTTTGTATAGTTGTCTTAAAAGCTTCTACACTTGGGGGCCCATTTACTTAGCTCGAGTGAAGGAATAGAGGAAAAAAACTTAACTCAAATTTCGAATGTTTTTTTGTCTACTTCGACCATCGAATGGGCTACTTAGATTTGAACGATTCGAACTAAAAATCGTTTGACTATTCGACCATTCGATAGTCGAAGTACTTTCTCTTTAAAAAAAACTTCGACCCCCTAGTTCGCCACCTAAAACCTACCGAGGCCAATGTTAGCCTATGGGGAAGGTCCCCATAGGCTTCCTAACAATTTTCTGATCGATGGATTAAAATCCTTCGAATCATTCGATCGTAGGAATAGCGCTTAATCCTTCAACTTCGATATTCGAAGTCGAAGGATTTCAATTTGGCAGTCGAATATTGAGGGTTAATTAACCCTCGATATTCGACTATAAGTAAATTTGCCCCTATGACTCCCATCCACTACTATTTCCTCCCTTTTAAGTGTCACAACCAACATTATTCAGCCAACAGATATTTCAAATAGAGCTGCGGAGCCTGATAAAAAGCCATGCGGGTTGCTCAGTATAAAAACATATTTACTGAATAATGTTTAAGTAGGAAACCTGTTTACTTTCAAAAATGGTGAATTTAGCTCAAAACACGATGAAGTACTGAAATTTGTAACCAGGGCCGATATTCATGTGGTTACTATAACACATATAATGTTACTTTGCAGATCTGCCTTGGGCACGCACTCCAAAGACTCCTCGGACGCAGTGTAAAATCAAACGGATAATCTTTATTCATCAGGTAACAACTTACGAGTTTCGTGTGTTTCCACACATAATCATAGGTGTAAATGTTATGATTTCCCCAAAGAAAACATGCTTGACAAAAACTGGTTGACAGAGATCTCTTTATTTTGTTAGAGTCTGTGAAGAATCATTGCTAGAATTTGAAACAATATTATCTGCACTTTTCACAAAAAGTTGCTTGATTCAGTAATAGTTTTAAAGAATTGTCAGCTCATGTGCAGAAACAGTATGTTGTGGGATATTTTTCAGCTGCATTGTTAGGTAATTTTGCATACATGGGAAAACTGAATACCATGTTGTATTTTGAGATAAACACAGGGGAAGCATTCTTTACTTGAGAGTTGTATTAAATCCCTTGATTCTGGTTGAATATTATAATCATTATAAAACTGGATCATTTTATTAAAATATTCCATGTTCCTCTTTCCCTTTCCTAGTCTCTTGTGATACTTCTCGCCCTAAAATTCCTGTAATACTTGGAATGTCACAGCAGTTCCCTAGAGACCAAACGTCTCTTTCAAAGAGCGCAGCAGTACCATGACTGAAAGGTTAGACCATTCTTTATTAGCAGAAGTTACTGAAATACAGCTTTTTTAAAAATGAAAGCAAATGAAGGCAAATTATTATAGACTTTTCAACTATGTATTGTTTTGTACTAGATCCTTTAGAAAATTGCAAAATTACAAAGTCACTTATATAAATACATATGTTTGTTAGCATATACTGTAGTTTACTTTCTGTAAGAAATGTATAGATAATTTTATTATAAACGCTTAAAAAAAAGCTTATACATTTTTGTAGTCCTGTTATTTTATTTTTATCCTGTAACCAAGTGGGAACCAAGGCTGACAAGTGACAGTTGAGCCGGTTAGTGCATGTATCTCATAATAAGGTCCCCAAATATCCTATATTTAGGAGTAACAGGTGCAGATGTCCCAGGCTTTATGTACCACAAGCCTGACTCTTAACCAGCCTGTGTGTATTTGCTTGCTGAAATATGAGTGCTGGCCTCAGGTTCTCTGTTTTGTACAATATCCACCTAATATGGAAACATAAGGGATGATATCAGCTCAAACAGGCAGTGTTTTCTTAACCAGACCTAAAGAGATGTCCCAGGTTGTGGCTTCAATAACCGGTAGAGTGCGGCCAGCTGAGATGAGAGCTGGATCCCACAAAGAAGGTCTTGTTTCCGGCAGATGTCCCAGATACCAGGCCATCAGATTCCACCACAAAGAAAAAAAAGTTGCGCAAAAAAATGTGCACTTTTTCAACCTGACAAGGTCTTTTCATCTATTTAGGCTTTGGAAACATCTTACATGGGCATTAAAACTATATTTAGCAACTCCTGTGTTTTTCATAGTTCTGTATCTTGTCAATCATTTTAGAGAATATAGCATAAATGTTTAAAATATGTATTTCTGACAGTTGTACAAAAATAAATTTACATTTTAAACAAAAAAATTATAGTATATGCAACAACGAATGAAAGTAAAACTTACTGAATTACTGAAAGCACTATGTCTTTATTTACCCCACTACATTGGTAGGCCAAACCTTATCTAAACATTTATTTGCTTCCACTTATTAATTAGTAATTTAAGTTTAATGACCTTATCATAAGAATCTCCAGAATAGGTGGATATAAGGATATTTTAACATTTAAAGCTATTTCAAATTGTAGAATAGAAGGCTATGTTGATATATGAATGCCCGAAAGATGAGAATGCTGGGATTAGACAGAATTGTGACGTAAGACAGGATTCTGTAATAGTGATAATAATGACCTGGATGTAGGTATTGAAATAAACGGGTCAGTGATACAAAATGATGAATGGAATTTATGCTGAGTATTTCATGCTTACAGAGTAGTCTGAACATGCACAGTATTTATACCAATAATGGAACTAAGTGAGGTGAATTCTTGATGGTCAAGAAGCTAGGAGGACCAGTATATATTAAACTTTTTTAGGGTGATTCTGGGAGATTAGTCGCTCGGCAACACATCTCCTCTTCTTTGGGGCGACTAATCTCCCCAAACTGCCTCCCCTGCCATCCCTCATAAGGAAACTTCGGGTGACTTCGGAAGACGAAGCACTCCGAGTGCCATCCTGGCCATCAATGGTACTTCTGAGATATCAGGGTCTCCAAATGTACAGTCATTACTCACCACAAAAAGGAAGTGGCCCAGGTGCACCGACCTGATCCCTCAGCATATGGAGCGGACAAACCGAAAAACCTTTTGGAGCACAGACTCAATGAAGGCAAACTTCAACCAGGCAAATAGTTCAAAGTGAAGAAAGTTTATTGTGTCCACAGCCTTACGCGTTTCATATCACAAACACTTAATCACAGGCTATTAGCTCTTAGGGGGTTTTTGTAATAAAAGGTGCACACATTTCTAAAGGTTTCTAAAGGTTCAATCACCTAAAGCAATGAGCAGGTAGCATTTACTGGTAACATGTTTAAGAGCAAACATTGTATTGGTTGCTATGATGTACTACATCTGGCCATAGTGATAAGCGAAGTTTTTTGCCAAGTTTCGATTAAATCTGCAGAATATTAGCAACTCCATGATAAGATATGAATACTTAAGGTGTGGACAGAGCTTTGCCCTTAGCACTGGACCTCTGAACACTTCTTCCTTTTGCTATTTGCAGAAAAGAGGGATAAACCCCTACTCTAAACTAGATTTATTTCCAATGTAGGCACCCAAGGGCCATGCCCATAAAGCCTTGGGTACCTATATAGCAATACTACCCTGGATTTGGAGATGGAAATTGTTTTGCATAAATACAGGATATGCCTCAGGAAGATGTTCTGGTTTTTGAAGTACAAATGAAACAAACAACAACAAGAAAAGAAAAGTTGTTGGTAGGAGAGGTAATCTGAGTGGAAGAGATAAACGCTTATGATGAATATAAACTATACCGCTGCATAACTATTTTCCCTTATGCATCTTTCTATTGGCTTGGACCCACAGAGCACCATCGAGCAAATATTTACTGTTAGATCACTGGGATATCATTAGTTTCATTACCTTTCAATATGTCTACTGGCAATTTCCCCAATAATTATCGCCCATTTGGTGATGCCTCTAACCTCTCTGCTTGAGGGAACAAACACAAATGTTTGAGAACAATATGCACAACATATTTTTGAAAAACATAATGAGCACTTATTTGGACCCACCTACATTTTTTTGCACATTTTTTTTTAAATGTATGCATTAAAGATCAGTTTTGCACAATTGCACGTACTCATACCTTACTATTACTTTTACTTGAGAGGGTGGCACAAGCATAATGCTTTTTACTTTTTTACGTTTTTTTACTTCTCTGGAAATATGAGCGTATATATTATAAACACAAGTAAATTTGACAGTAATGCTTAGCCTTTGCATATCTTCTAATCTATGGCTATATGATATTGCAGTGTCCCTTTCCTTGCTGTTAAAGGGGATACCATCATGGAAGCATTAAAACTCACATTCACTAAGTGGAAAGGGTAGCTGCTGATAAACGATGGCTTCTCTATCAGAGAGTGTTGAAGTGTTTAGACAAGGTACATAAGGTATGTGATAAACAAAAGGAACACCAAGAGCCCCAATAGTGTAATATGTATTGGTAAGGGATAATGAAATAAGAGTAGATAACATATACTGTACTCACAAACCAAGGTTACCAATAGGCAACCACTGTAAAGGCAGGTGGGGAGATTGTCCTGACCCCACTCAGGATTAAGAAGTCGCTCTCTGTAGATAGAAAAAGGGTATCAACCCTCCACCCAGGGTGGACTTAGTATTGTATAAAAAGAACAGAGGCGCCAAAAGAATAAAAGGATATAAACGAGTTTAAAAACCAAAACTTGGTAATCAGAGGAGGCAGTAGTGGACTTACCTCCTCCAAGCAGACACAAAACGACTGTAATTAAGCAGTCAAAATTTATTAACGAACTCCAATCAGTGCAACGCGTTTCACGGGCTCAGACCCGCTTCTTCAGGCAATAAACATAGGAGTTACAGCTGTGAATTTCAGAGACCAAAGTGACAAATAGTATGCTGTATGCTTATTCATCAAAACAAAAGCTTTTTTAGTATTACAAAAATATGTATGGTACTCATTATTCTGGGATAAAGGTATGGTGCAGGGATTGGTTAGCTATTAAAAAAACGTGTTACACTGATTGGAGTTCGTTAATAAATTTTGACTGCTTAATTACAGGCGTTTTGTGTCTGCTTGGAGGAGGTAAGTCCACTACTGCCTCCTCTGATTACCAAGTTTTGGTTTTTAAACTCGTTTATATCCTTTTATTCTTTTGGCGCCTCTGTTCTTTTTATACAATACATAAGGTATGTGGTTTATACTGTACATATCCAGTATAAAAAAATGTTTGGGGGAAGAATTATATTACAATAATGGTGTCATTCAAAGAAGTCTATGGAGCCTCTGTCAGCCTGCACTTCTTTAAATAAATCCAATTATTGTTTGGAAACCATCTGCATCATACTTAAATTCAATATTTTGTCTCTCTTTTGCATGTACCCCACAGCCAGATCAGATGATCATATAATGCTGTCCAATATTAATGTTTAAAACATATATGATTATTCCTTATGTTTCAACACAACAGCAGGGAATATACATGGCACTGCAAGTGAAAAGGATTGGTTTGTGCATGAATCATGTCCTTTATATCTTTGGGGAATGGTTTGTTTTGCAGCCTGCTTTATAATCTTCTTCTTCTTCTTTTTGTAATCATTTCAGTGATGAACAGATGCTATTTTGTTCATTCACTTGATGAAGTCATCGACTTTCAAATTGGTAGAGTTTATTAATAGTGCTTGATTAGGTTTTCTTCTCAGAATGACTCAAGCAGCATTTTGTTCATTAATGCAGGCTTTGGGAGATGAAGTTCAAGGAGCAACAGGGAAACACAGAGGAACATTCTTATTTATTCTGATGGGTTTATCAAACGCTTGCTTTTTATGTAATGTGCATTAATTGCAACAATTTGTCTTATCAGAACAGGGCAATTACGTGATCAGCAGCTGCACGAAAGCCTTGTGCTAAATTTTTAATGTGCCAAACTACCAAAGAAGCCATAGAGGATTTTGATTACATTTCTATTAACACAGGAGGAGACCTACATTCTAAATCGTTGCGATATTGTACAGGTTTTTTCTTTAAAGTTTCCCTCAAGGTAGCTGGTTTTACAGTTTACAGTATGAGACAAAATGTTACCAAAAGACATGTAGCTGTATTACAGCCTAATAAAAAAAAGGAAAGATGATATTATGTTCTAAGGATATTTATAGTGGGTACATAAGGACTACTTGTCCATTATGAAACAAACCCTCCTTCTTAAATGCTTTTGGTAATGCCTGAATTTCCTGCATGGGCGTCCCTAGGCCACGTGCTCACCCACCTACCATCATGTGTGCAACCCCCTGCATGAGCTGTGTCAGAGCACCGGGGACCTGTATGTCCCCAGTTCTCCTTAGAATGTGGCTGGGCGGCATTCAGCTCCTAAAATTTTGCCCCCCTAGGCCCGGGTCTTTGTGGCCTTGCCACAAATCTGGGCCTGCTTCTGGTATAGAGGGATAAGGTTATTGGGCATTTGTTACTAGCCAGGGGTGTCAGTTGGGTGTCATGAGGTTCTCTGCACTCAACCCATTATCAATATTAAGGACATTGAAAATTTTTTGCCTTAAGCAACTAAAAATGCCTTACCTTTTAAACAAAACAGGGATTGTTTGTCCATATATTGCAAAATATTTAAGCTGACTCATTACATCAAAGTCATCCCTGGTATGGGCAGTTCCTAAACTCAACTTACATCTGATTAATTAAGAATTCTATTGCTTAATTATACTTTTAATAAAGGGACTAAGTTTTACTTGCAACTTACTAGCTGCTTTCAAAGTAAAACTCCCAAACTTGGTTGCCCTTTTATTGGCCACCAGTAGGATCACCTGACTATAGCTGGGAAGGGAGGGAGCTACAACATGGAGCTGGTCACTGCTCCTGTATAATGACAAACAAGGAAAAGTTGTGCTCACCACTAATTTTTAAAACCTTAAAGCTGGAGTGCAATGAGGTTGTGAACACAAACTTCACAAATACCTCTGGTCCTCTGCACTCAACCCATTATCAATATATTAATATATTAAGGAAACATTTTGTGCCTTAAGCTACTAAAAATGCCTTACTCTTTAAACAAAACAGGGATTGTTTGTCCATATATTGCAATATATTTAAGCTAACCAACTACGTGAAAGTCATCCCCAGTATGGCCAGTTCCTACACTAAACTTGCATCTGATTCATTAAGAATTCCATTGCTTCATTATACATTTTATAAAGGGACTAAAGGTTCCCTAGCCCATAAGAAAGGGGACCCCAAGGTTCAACCTCTTTGAACGCTATTTGCCAGAGAGGGTAGATGATAGTAATCTTGCTAATTTATGATTGTGAAGAGCCTTAAATGACAAGAAAAGTAAAAAAAAAAAAGATATTTTAGCAAAGTATAAAAAACACTGCACAAACAGTACCTGGTTGCTTTGCTGTTCCTTGTTAATATAGGCTCAGTGTTGGTGACATGTGCATGAAAACTGCTGCTGAAATCTGTCTGATCAGTTTGCTACTCATTGTCCTGCTCACAGCTCCCTTTGAAAGTTTGAGAGGCAATGAGATACAATGTATATGCTATGTGAAGGTAATTGTAGTTCAAGGATGTTACTAAGAATGTAAAAATTTTATGTAAAACCAGATGACATTTGTTTTTTTTCAGCTGAACATGATTTTTTTTATGTCTTAGTTTGTATAAACAGCCAAAGAATAGAAAAAGAAGCCTTTCTAACCTGCTGGCTATTGACACGCTTACCTTGTCACAAACTTCCTGAGTGGAGGACTTCAGGAAAAAATGGTGCCTCTGTTTAAAAGCAAGCCAAAAGTTGCGAACAGGTTTTAATTCAAAATGCTAACATCATGACTCTGCATAGTGGCGCCATTCATATTTTGAAGGTATGCAGCTTGTTTTAGCTAAAAGATACATTTTTGCATTCTTAGTCCTTTAAGGTAGCCAAACCAAGTTCTGTACAATATTCGGTGCGTGTATGGTGGAAGACAAGCCGACTGTTATTGGCAAAAGCCTTATATATTGGTTGTCTCCTTGATCTGCCCAAATATCGGCAGATGTTTAATGCCAAATCGTCACCTAGAAGCATAATTCATTGTTTCTACCTGCATATCTGACGATTCATCTCTTAACATTTGTAGAGAAAATGAAAAAAAAATGGCCACGGGAAAAACTCTAATTGTAACGTTTAAGGCCACATTGAAGTTCCTTTAACTAATTACTCTAGGGGGGTATTTACTAAAACTCGAATTTATCTCATTTTTAAATTAAAACAAAGTCGACCTAACTCCCATCCACAATTTTAACTCATTTATAAAAACACAGCTTAAAAAAATTGTTGCGAGAAAAGTCTTGACAAATTCAAGAATAATACGAATCTTTCAAGTTTGATGCCTGAATCGTGCGATTTGAATTTGGATTTTTAGCAGCTTTGGGGCATAATAAGATAGAACTTGGGTAGTTAGATTTGCAACCAAAGGATCCACCAAGAATAGCAGAAAGGGATAGTAACCACTGCCACCCTAGGGACAAGTGGATAAGCTAAATGGCATAGAAATCCCAAAAGAAGCAACACTGTGAGGGCCTTGTACTCTGGGGACTGGACACCTGTGCAGTGTTGGTTGTAGCCACTATCCTTGCTGTGCCTATGTCATTAGGGAAGTAAATGTAGTAAGTGAATCTCCATGTAATGTACCATGTAACTTCCTGTAGTAATATCTGATAAACCTGCTGATAAGGGTCTGTTGTGAAGTCCCATTAAATAAACAATTAACTTTGTTTTGATGCTTAAATTATTGCAAACTTGTGAAATGTGTGAGAAGTCACTGTGGAAAGCCATCTTATGTAGCACACACACTCTACTGGGAATTGCAGGGGGTTGCAGTTTGCCAGGCAAGTGACAAGTAACACATCAACTAGTGTTGCTAGCTCTGGTGGTGCTAGTCCAGCTCCAATTTGTATTACACCGGTAATACCACTGAGTACAGAAGCCTTAATGTATAAAAGCTGCAAAAATAAAAATGCAGTTTAGCAAGTTGCATATATTCTGCCAATTAAGTGTATATGTGTAATAACATAAGGCTTTCTGATAAGGATATAGGAGATTATACATATATATTAGTATGCATATTGTTAAGCATTCCTACGGAGAATGTGCTTTATATGAAAGGGAGGACTTGAAGAGAGCAAGGTGAAATGTACAATCCTGTGCTCATATTCATGTTGCCAAGCAACTGCACAGAGGTTACATTATACTAGATTATAATTTTTATTTCTAAGTGACAGGGTAAATGGGTTTAGAGAAATATTGCCCTCGAGAGGCACATGGAGAACATAACACTCTCATAGGTTCTAGTTTATTTGTGCCTGACTAATAACCCATCTCTCATTGCCTTGCTAGCATCTATCCCAGGTGAGATCCCACTTCACTTTCTTCATCTATTAGATGCTCTGGACTGAATAAAGTCAAATTATTGTCATTAAATCCAAACTCGGTGTCCCACCATGTCCTTATCTGTATGCTATTTATTTTTGCTTTAATGGAAACTGTAATGAAATTTTCCTTTCTGACAGATATTTAATTGGCCAGAATGGTTGGCTCCAGCATATATATATAACAGTCTTAGATCAGGACTGAAATGTCAATCCATACGTTATGTTTTTTAAATCTGGTCGGCGCTGCTTTTAACTTGGTACTTATAACTGGGGGTCATTTATAAACTCTGGGCAAACTTGCAGTTAGACAGTAACCCATGACAACCAATCAGACTATTTCTTTCAAAGAAAGCTAATCACTGATTGGTTACTATGGGTTAATGCCCAGGTACAAATTTGCTTGGTGTTTATAAATGAAACCCTCTGCGCTATAGACCATAAGCAAGAGCTCAAGGGCTCTGGCCTCTCTCACAGCAATATCATGTTTTACTAGGTCCAGGCCTCATCTTCTCTATCCCTCTATCCCAAATGCCACCACGTCCATTCATCATTATGAAGATCTGCCGGGTTTCTTTCTCCCCTCTGGATGCTGCTTCATAACATTCCTTGGGATGCTATCACCCATGCACTGAATGTGTCCATGAGTGTGTAAAATCTGCCAATTCTTTTTCTTCCTGTATAAATTTTATACCTCCTTGTTTGTGCCTATTTGCCACTATTTGCCACTTGCCAAAGGTTTTTCAGAATTTTCTTTTCCCATACCCTGAGTTATTGGTTATCACGTTCAGGACCTTCCAGGCATTACAGCCATTCCACAGTAGACCGTTAGTTTTAACTTCTGGAAAAGTGAAAATTTTACTATGGTTTTGAAAGACCCAAAGTCTGCTTCTGCTTTATGACCTGCACTTGGTGATTCATACTGTATATGAGTGGGATCAACCGCCAGGGGAGATGGGTCAGCACTACTATATATAGGGGAGGGTCCCTGCTTGAAGTTGGACCTACAACAAGCCCACACTCTTGCCTGGGGCTCGCCTTATTGTCCTGAACCTGCTCAATCAACAATTAAACCCAGGGATTTTGGGTCAACATAATCATCACTATTAGCATTACTAGAAGCTACCCATGCTGGGATTTCTACACACTGGCCTGTAGTTAACACTCCAAGGTATTTGAACTGCTGCACTCTCTAGAACACTCCCTCCACACAATCCAGGTCTCTCATACCTTGAAAATGTGTATTTGCATTATACTTTGTCTTCTATACTTTGTCTTATCTGTGTTTACTCCTAGACTCAGATCCAGGTCTGAATATTTGGTAAGGACAGCAAAGGCCTGGGCCTGGAAGTGGCAAGATGTTAAGGGATAGGGGAGATTCAAACAGCTGTCACAATCTCCTGGCCACCCATTCCTCTGTAGAATAGTTTTACTCAGAGATAGGTGGAATTGTAAGTGAACAGGTGGAGGGAGCATGGGAAGAGGTAACAGGGTGCTCAGGCCTTAGGGAACATAACATTTAAATCTGTCCTTGCTGAGATCTATTGAACCTGAACTTATGAACCTAAGGACCTCTGTTAGCGATTGACTGTTTCTGCCTATTAACACCATATTATCTGCAAAAGCCATTACAGGGACCTACTGATTTTTTGCCTTCCGGGCCATTGAAAGTCTACTAATTGTAGTCATTATATGTACAGATTTAACAGAGTAGTTGACAGTTAATTACCTTGTCTTAGTCTCTTCTGAGCACAATTTCTCTGGTCAGCAGTCCTTGTGCTATGTTCTGGCTCTTGTTCTGGTGCACCTCATTGTTACTCTGAATAGGTTTGTTTTCTTCCTTGGTATCTTCAGTTCAAGCATCACCTTGAATAATGCCTTCTTTTAATGCTCTCATACTCTCATTTATAAGCAATAAAGAGTTAGTGTCTATTGATGTTATATTTATAACATTTCTTGAGGATTATTTATAGGGAAAAGATCAGGACCTGCTCCTTCTAAACTCACATTGATATTTACTCTGCATACAATTCTAACCATTGAGTAATGGCCTTGGTGAGTATATTGTATGTGACATTCAGCACAGAGATTCTGCAATGATTAATTACACCCCCTTCTTTCACCCCCAACTGGTTACTGTTATCAAAGATTCAGTATAGACTGTTTCTTTAGTCTGGTCCTTCTCTTGCAGGAACCTGACACCCAGGGCCCTGATTTGTGGGAAGGCTCGGGCCTGGGGCAACATGGTGTCCACTTGCCACATTGATAGGGAGCCACATTGGGGCTTTTGAATTTCCTGTTTGTCTCCTGTTTCAGGAGGGAGAGATCAATGTGTGGGTTGAGGGGAGAAAGAGGTGGGCACAGGTACCAAGTGGTTTGAGTGCCACATGTGGGGGGCAGGTTAGAAAGAGATCACAGGCCAGCCTAGGGGTGCTTCAACATGAAATATAATATAAATAATATACTATAAATAACACCTTAAATATAACTACCATCTAATAATGTATTCATAAGAACAACTTGTATAACAAACAACTAACAAGGCCAAAAAATTTTAACATCTCCACCAATACTCTTGCCTCTCCAACAACCACCAAACTCCTGTACAATTTTTTGGTGTTATCAAGCTAATCATGATTAAACTGTTTACTGTACCTCCCGCCAAGATCTCAGTACTCAAAGGTATCAGTGTAACTTCTCCCTGCTTACTATGCTTTCTGGGTCCACATAGGCTTCCAATTTACCCACTACATGCCCACTTAGCACATCATACTAAGAGAATGAGGAAGGCACACCAACAGGGATGCCCAAAATGAATGGATCTGCCTGCCTTACTGTTTTACTTTACTGTCCTACTAGTCATTTATCCCAACCCAAATTTCCTGCCACTATGACCAAAATATTACAATATTTTAAAAAGTAGAGATGTCTGCCTTCTAACTCTTTTATGCTATTCATCTCTGCACAACCTATGGATTGCTGAGAGTCAGAAGAGAGTCAAAATCCTGGCCTAACACTGTAGCAGTCTGTGCTAGAGGGGTGGATGCATGCAGACGCCGCCTGGGTGCTGTGAGTTTAACATAAATAGAAAGTCTGCAATTTATATATAATTCTGTATACTTTGGGGAAAAGCATGAAGCAACCAATTATCATTACTACTCTGCTTATATGAATGTATCACTTTATGATTAAACAGTGACAGTACAGTACACAGGGATACATGTTGTAGCTCATATAAACAACTTGTTGGTCCTTATTTTTTTTTTTGTCCCTAATATTATATTTTTTATCCTTAATTTTTTTTTTTCCCTTCGGTGTTAGGGATTCTTCTCTTTGAAATTGATTTTAACTGTTTTATGAAATATGCATGGGAGAATGTAACTGGTGCAAAGTAATGATCCCTATTTATACATGGAATTATCAATTTTATTAATACCCATTTCACTTTCCTGTATGTATGCAAATTCTCTGCCATGGTATCACTGGAGACCCCTGCAAAAGGTGTGTTATTTTATTCAGCCGGCATACAGGGAAATGCCCATCGAACCACAATGTGTAAAAAATAAAAATGCATCTGTGTGCTTGTGGGACTTATGCCCAAAGTCCATTTTGCCTCTGTGTGTCAGAAATAAGAATATATACAACATTATATATTTCAGTAAGAATGTTTTTTTGTCTTTTTCAAAGCACAAGAAAAAGGCCTCATGCATTTTTAAATAAAAATTTTAGTGCCTCAATCTTGCCCACCATGCCCAAGCAAAGCCCTGCTGTTTAGGAATCCATATGGACTTTTATGGATACCCAGCAAGCATGCATTTATTTTGAACAGAGGTGGAGGAAATTACAATATTTTTTTGGGGAAGGAGCTACCAGTGGAAGGTTTTCCACTAGAGAATATATGGAAGCTGGTCTCTCTTTGGCAGGCCCAGATTTGTGGATTGGCCACCGAGGCCCTGGCCTAGGGCAGCAGGATTTTAGGGGGTGGCATGCTGCCCAACCACACCCACATTGGTTCTGAAACACTGGGCATGCGCCCAGGGCCTCATGGGGCCCCTATACCTCCTGGGCCCCCCTGCAGCCGCAGGGTCTGCTTCCTCTATAGTTACGCCCCTGGCATGCGCAGGAGATACAATAGTTTTTAAAATTTTATGTGCACCAATCCCCATTGCTCTGGACCTGATGATGAAAATTTGAGTGAATAAAAGGAAGGGAACGGGGCAATGAACGACAGCGAGCCTAGGGGCGCCAGCGATGTAAATCTGGCTCTGCTCTTTGGGAAGGCCTCCCTAAAACTTTACAATTCTTCACATATGTGGTGTTTATACAAATGGCTGTAGATGTCACTATGCTCATACTTATACTGTGCATACTTCCTGGTAGCTTAAAAGTGAAAGTTACTGTTGTGTAATGCCTGCATGACTCTGCTAATAAAGCACTGTTATACTCTACTCATCCAAAACATAACAACATATAATTTGGAACCCATTTGCAGGCTTGCAAAATGATACAGTGAAAATTGCAGTGCAAACAGAGGTGTTTTTAATGTTTTTCTGTAATTGTCAAAAAAAACTGAAATTTAAAAAAAAAATTCAACTGGCAAAGTTTCACTTGTTTCATGGCAAAAACTCACTGTATAAATGAAACTGTAAATAAGACCCTTTGTTTACAAAGACAGTAACCATGTTTTTCTCTAGTCTAGATTATATTGCATATGTGTGTATAATAAATTCCTTCTGCTCCTTGTACTCAAGGAAACAGTATTTAACAGTATTTCAAATTCATTTTTGGGGCCAAAGCTGAGTCTATATGTGCCATGTGGCACTGTAAATACAGAGACCTTCATCCTCTTGTCTCCTTGACACCACACTCTTCATCTTTATTGTTACCCTACTTTGTATTTATTTATATTGTATTTTCTACATATTTGTATTTATTATTGTAATGCCCCCTGTTTGTTCTACTAATGTATTATTCTGCTGTACAACACTTCATTCAAATAGTGCTATATAATTAACAAATACATACAAATACATACATTTTATTTTTTTAAATTTACAAATCAAGGAATCACACAACTAAAAAAACATATTTCTATACATTATTAAAATCCTTACCAAAACCACAGGAATTGCACACAACATTAATTAAAATATCACTTCAGAAATGAATTATGTTAATACATGTAACAGAAAAGCAAAAGCTCTGTTTTGATGTCTTAAGCGTTGTGGTAGTTCTTATAAAGGGTTAGTCTGCCATCTAGTGTTTTGCATTCAGAATAACAACCATGGAAAATGTGTTTTTTATTTCCAAATACAGAAGATTCTTAATCATTAACCATAGTTATATTATAGGAAAGAAAACATGTAATCTGGTTATCTGCATTGCAATTATTCAAAGTGTTCCATGTATTGTTGGGAATGGTTTGAAACTGGGGTTTCCTGGTTAACAGTACCATGCCTTAGGGTTTCTATAAATATGTATCCATTAAAAACAAATTTATGCTGGTTTGTTTAACGTGATTTGGCTTATTAGGGTTTAAATTGTTTTATTGAATTTTTCCAATCAAACAAACAGATCATTGTAGCAGAATCTTTACAGCTGACAATACCATTGCTTTGGCGTATTATTACAGAGAAAAGAAATCAGTCACCCACAAAGAACTTGGAATTTACAGGGTAATTACTTTCAAGATAATAGAGTCCATACCTGTACTGGCTTTAATTTTTTTTTCCCCTCATTTTAAATACCTTTGTTTAATTACTCCAACTCTTCTAAGGCAAATGAATAAACCTAATTTAATTTTTGAACATGAAATATAAAATTATTGTTATAGAATACTTACAAATTACTGGAAAAAAGCATGTTTTTATGTGGCAGCTACATGATTGCAATAAAATAGACCATATTGGGAATATTTTTTAGATTTAATATATTTCCATGCTTTTGTAGCAGACAGGTGGCATTTCAGAACATTTTAAACTGCTATCCCCACGGCCAAGTTTCCAGTTTTTTGCATAGTCACCCAACAATGCAAATACAAAATAATCATTATTTGAGGTAAAACAATCCTATTGGCTTAACGTTTAAAGAAATGCTTACATTTAGTTAACATTTAAATTATTTTATTAGTAGCCTTAAGGAATGTTGATCAAAATTATGGAAAGATCCCTTATCTAGAAAAACCCCAGTTACTGAGTATGAGTATGGTAAAAATTATTAAAGAAACTGCAGATATGCTTTTACAAATAGAAAATAAAATGTAATTGTTAAAAGTCTTTATTTTTTGCTGAACTATCTGAAACCAACTGAACTGGAATAAATGTTGGAAGCTGAAAAACCCCTTTAAAGTTTCCCATTACATGAAAAATTACTGCTCAGATTTGGAAATCATGACACTCTCAATAAGACTGGTGACCCAACTATTTTGGGGGCAATGCTACTGGTATAGAATTCTGGGAAACAATTCTGAGGTGTTTTAATAAGCTTGAAATCATTAAAAAGCCAGGATGCATTGAAATTGCTAATCAACATAAAAAAGAAGATCCCCCTTCTGTACTATTTTATATTACTATATTATTTACTAATACAGTATTTATTTTTTTATCTCATATTTTTTATTTTTATTAAACCAAGCTCGATCAAACTTCCATCCATGATTTTTTTCTTAATAATACAATAACATAACTAGAAAAAGTCAGGTCGGGAAAAACCTCAAAATCTAAAGAAAATCTGAATTGTATGAATTTTTCAGACTTGACTCCCTAACTGCTACATTTTTTCAGGTTATAGCCCAAAAACCCCACATTTTTCACACTATACCCAGCTCAGACCACAATATCTACAAACTGGGAAAGGGAGATCTGCAATTGACTTATCCATGACCTCGACAGGTTTGAGATGCCGGGTTTTCAGATTCAGCTTTTTGCTAGTGATGGGCGAATTTATTCGCCAGGCGCGAATTCGCGGCAAATTTGCGCGATTCGCCGCCAGCAAATAAATTTGCGAAACGCCCGCGAAAATTTGCGGAAAAAATTCGCCGGCATCAAAAAAAATTTCCGGAAAAACGGGCGTCAAAAACGTTTCGCAAATTTTTCGCCGTTTTGCGAATTTCGCTAATTTTTCGGCGAAGCGAAACGGCGCAAATTCGACCATCACTACTTTTTGCAGCATCAGGGATGTAATAAATCTTGAGAAATTTGATCTTTTTTCCACTAAAGAGTTTTTGCACCAAAAAGCCCGACCAGAAAACATCAAGGTTTAGTAAATAACCCCATAAATCCCCGTTTTGTTTTTATGCTTGTGCTTCTTACTTGCTTCCTATAGCAGATGGTTTTGGCAAGCGGTTCTTGTCTTCAAATACCAGTGTTTATCATAGACAAAGTGTGGTCAAAGTTATAGGCCTTAGGCTAATGTCACATAGGGCTAATATGCATGCCGGGAATCAGCCCCTAAATTGGAACCAGCTCCTTACCTTGGCTGCACCTGGATCCATTACTTTGGGCCAGTTGCACTAATGGATTTTGAATTCTGAAGCTGAAATTCGCCAAATGTACCTGAACCTGGGTTGATAAAAAGAATTTCTTCCTGTATAATTTATACAGGGAAAATCTAACTAAAATCTGACCCCTCCTAGGGGTAACTGTGTATGTGCAAAAATGCTTTTTATTATGATTTATTATTATTGATGAGTGAATTTGCCCTGTTTTGCTTCACCAAAAAAATTGACAAACTGCTGAAAAATTAGCAAAACACAAAAAATTCACAAATCGCATTAAAGTCTATAGGTATCTTTTTTGTCATGGCAACTTTTTTAGTAACGATAGTAGAAGAGACTGTTTTCTCACTCCAAGTCAATGGGTGTTTTTTTTTTCACTTCAAATGCACTGTCAATGGGCTTTTTTCCTCATTCCAAATGCATTAAAATCAATGTGTGTTTTTTATAACGTTTTTTTCTAGCTCCAAATGCACTGAAGTGGAAGGGCACTGAATTTTTTTTTTTTTACGACAAAATCCGCCGATGGTGAAATGCGGTATTTTTTGAATTGATGCATGGTGAAAAAATGTAGCTCATCAGTATTTATTATAGTTATTTTATATCTTATCAATCCCTCCATGCTAGACACAATTCCCCCAGGCTTTTTGATAAGATGTTGACCTCCACCTGTCTAAATATTTTAATTTCTATGGGAGGTTTATTTGTGGCAAATAAAAACAAAACACTGAAATGATCCTTGACATTACTAATTATGTCACAGTCGTTCCAGCTTTCCAAGTAATGGAGTTCATTAAAATGTTACTTTGTTAACGACATTTTTGGGCCCAACAGGTACAATATTTTCTAGTGCAGAAATTTGGGCATATGAATATAAATGTAAATGACCAATCTTGCAGCTTTCAAGGGTTAATGTTTTCCAGTACAGTTCCCAGCATCCAACAGATTGATAGTTTTAGAAAAGTCACAGTTTGCCCTACTCTGATTTGCAGGGAATTTGCAACAAAACAGACCATACTCTTGAAAATTGTTTTATTTGGTACACTTTTAAACTTTACATAAAGGTAACTAGATTTAAAGAGCACTTAATTAAGTATAACATTAATATTTATGAATTATTATAACAATTACATGATCTTATCTTCTCAGTACCATATGGCTTAAAAATAAAGATGTTTTTCATATATATATACCTGTTTTGAATTAGAAAACACACACACACACACACACACACACACACACACACACACACACACACACACACACACACACACACACACACACACACACACACACACACACACACACACACACCCCCCCCCCCCAAATGTCAAATTCAAATACAGGTATGGAATCTATTATCCCGATTGATTGGGATCTGGTGCTTTTGGGATGAGGGGTCTTTCTGTAATTTGGAGTGCCATAGCTTAAAGATACTAAAAAAAATCCAATAGGACTGTGTTGCCACCATCATGGATTAGTTAGTTACCATCAAGTATAAGGAACTGTTGTTTTATAACAGGGAAAAGGAAATCATTAAAAAAAAGAAGAATTAATTGCTTAAATAGGACTCTATGGTATTCCTGTATTTGTAGCATTCTGGATACTGGGTTTCTGGATAATAGAGCCCATTCCTGCACACACTAACACACCAACACACACATGCACACTTGATATGTTCTCTGGACACACCCTGGAAAAGTTCTTGGTTGTGAAAATAAGTCTGTTCCTTCTTCTTCAAATCAGTGAGAACTATCATAATAATAACTCCGGAGTTTCAGTTCAACTACAGCAAAAGAAGGTCGTTCATCCGTGCTGGGAAAAAGAGAAAACAAAGAAGATACATGTGAACAATAAACAAGTAAATATTTTATTCATTGTATAACCAAATGTGATAATGTGATGATATGCTATGTAATTGCATGACTTGTATTATTGAGTTCAATAAACCATGCCTGAATTAAAAAAAAATTGCTCAATATAGAGGTGTTCTACTAACTGCCCTCTGGCTGGTCTTGACATATGACATCACACCCAATACCCAATCAGTGAGGATGCTCAGAGCTGGAAAACTAAATTGCCACAAAATTTATAAACACCAGAAACAGTGGTAATAAAAGTAAAATACAGCTATTGCCACTTTTTCTTTACACTCCATCTCTCTCTGCATACATTTCCTTAAAATATATGTCGTTCTGGGTTATTTACTTTCAGTTCGCTATATTCCAGAGGCAACAAGCTGGGAATGGCAGAATAAGGGGCAGATTTACTATGGGTCGAATATCGAGGGTTAATTAACTCTCGATATTCGACTAGGAACTAAAATCGTTCGACTTCGAATATCGAAGTCGAACGATTTAGCGCAAATCCTGCGATCGAACGATTAAATCCTTCGAATCGAACGATTCGAAGGATTTTAATACAACGATCAAAGGAATATCCTTCGATCAAAAAATCACAGGCAAGCCTATGGGGACCTTCCCCATAGGCTAACATTGACTTCGGTAGCTTTTAGCTGCCAAAGTAGGGGGTCGAAGTTTTTCTTAAAGAGACAGTACTTCGACTATCGAATGGTCGAATAGTCGAACGATTTTTACTTTGAATCCTTCGATAGTCGTTGTCGAAGGTCGAAGTAGCCCATTCGATGGTCGAAGTAGCCCAAAAAACACTTCGAAATTCGAAGTTTTTTTAATTCGAATCCTTCACTCGAGCTTTGTAAATCTGCCCCTTAGTGTACCACTCTTCTTTCACTACTCATTTCCATTTTAAGTCTTCACTGTTATATATGTATTTCATTATTATTACTGCCACCCCATTGTCTTTTACAGTGCTCTAATGCTTACCCTTTAAAGGACCAGTAACACTGGTTTAATATAGTGTACTGTTGCCTTAGATTGGTACAAAATGAATTGCAGGCTTGCTTTAGAAACAATACTACAGTGTCTATAAATAATTTGCTGTGTAGCCATTGGGGTAGCTATATAAGTTGAATAGGGTAAAAAAGGCTCATGTTTACAGAGTAGATAACTGATAATGGCTCTTTTATGATCCAAAATGAGTGCAGAGAGCTACATGCCATTTAACCATGTTTTTAACCACAATGTAGCATTTGTTTTGCCCCAGAATTCCAGGCAAATGCTATCAAAATGATTTCAGCGCTTGATTCTTTAGATGCAAGTGTCCTGCGCTTTTAGATGCAGGCTGATTGAGAATCCATGTGTCAATAGGCACACTGTGCACGATTCACAAGAGGGGGCAGGACAGACAAAGCAGAGTCAAGCCCAACTACGTAGAAGTACAAGAATTGCGGTGGCAAACTTAAACAACTGCAACTTTGCACTCATAAATGAACCCTCTAAACTGAAGTGGTTTTAGCTCTTATATAGGAACAGAAACAAAGGTCAAATGCCCTTCATGGGTGTCTATGGTACTACAGGCTGAAAGTCTTTCATCCATAAAACAGGACAATTGTTGCTGAAACTTTGAATGCAAAAAAATAAATGGTCAGCCTTTGGGTCAAACAGATGTATGAGTGCCCATAAACACGGATTACCACATGGTATTGTTCTGTCTATTGCTATCACCCAGTGGCGGAACTTCCAGGGGTGCAGAGGGTGTCACACAAATCTGGGCACTCTGTAATCATCGAGTAAACTCCCCCTTTCTCTTCATTGCCCCAATACTGACCTATTGTTTATCTGTCCTTGCCTATTTCCCATTCTATTCTGTGATACCTGCTTCATACTTACCTATATGTCCAACATAATTTCATTAAATTGTACATTTCTGGTGGACAACGTCGAGGGGACTCCAAGCGTTTTCCTGATTCAATAAAAACTGTCACTTCATTACCTTTCATTCCCTGAAAGAATGTGGAATGCAATCAATAGGTTGGTTTTTATTTAATTTTGCTTTCCTCTTCACTTGCAAAAACTGCCACTTGATTCTTATGGTGGACCATCTATAAATATCTTCCTATCAGTCTAGAGTGTTTTTTTGCTTTTTTCTTTCCTAAAAACTGTACAACCAAATACTAGAGTTCTGCATTGGGTCGGGTACTCGAGGAATACCCGCATAGGGGTCGGATTTCAGGCAAAAAGTCCCGATTCCTTTGCTGTATGGGCAGTCCACAGTTAACCCAGTCCCCTGGGTTGGAAGGTTAGTTGGCCTATTATGGGTACATTTGGGTCAAATTTCGGGTTGCTGGTACGAGTTGGGTTTCAAAAAATGGACCCTCGCAGAACTCTACAAAATACTGCAGAACTATCTAGATGCATGGGAACACAATAGATATTTTAACAAAATAGTGTGAAATTGTGCCTTTACGACCTTTAAGAGCCAGCATGAGTTTTGAACTTTGTGATCCAATGTTTTGGGATTAGTGTCTAATATTATTGCCTAATAGTAGCAAACCCAATAGCTTCTATTCAATAATGGAAATAAAGAGCCTTTATGAAAAAGATGTATCTCTGAATTACCATTTAATATGTTGTCAAGCAAGAGCATAGTTTGCACAGGACTGGGTTATCAATTAATCTAAGGGAACTAGACAACCAGTAATTAAATATTTTCTACACTTCCCTGAAGGGGTGTATCATTCAATAGGCTGTACCTACATACTAATAACTTCAGGTATGATGAGCAGCACCTCCTAACAAACAATGATTATAAAACAAACGAAGAAGCAACTTACTGGATATGGCTTTAGACCGTAGGAATACCCCTCCCACATTAGAATTCCAAAGCTCCATACATCACTCTTGCTTGAGAATTTATGATAGTTTAAAGATTCAGGGGCATACCATTTCATAGGCCACTTTCCAGTAGTCTTTGCCTTTAAAGAAAAACAAAACATTAATAAGCACAAATGGAAATCTTAGTTTGACACATTTTGAAAGGCTGATTCCTATAGTGCTATGCGAAGATCTCATAATAATGGTGCTTCATTGAACCCTGATATGATAAATCAGTGGAGTTTAATTGAAAGGATCAGTAACATCAAAAAAATGTTAAAAAAATTTGTTTGTATACTAAAAAAAACCCGATACATATTAAACTTTAAAATCGCAAAGTCTTTATTTAGAAATAACAGTAATCAGTAAGTTATTTCTAAATAAAGACTTTGCCATTTTAAAGTTTAATATGTGTCACTGTTTTTTTTTTTGTTGGATACAAACTAATTTTTTTTAAATTTTTTTTTTTTAAATGTTAAAGTTTAATATGTGTTGGTGTGTTTTTTTTCGTAGTATACAAAAAAAAGTGAGTAATAGTAGCAATACGTATTTATCAGGTATTGTGTTTCACCCCATCAACCCCCATTTTCAACAGACCTCTCCAATTTTAACATTTCTTTCATGTATATGTATACAGGTATGGGATCCGTTATCCAGAAACCCATTATCCAGAAAGCTCCGACTTACAGAAAAGGCCATCTCCCATAGACTCCATTTTTCAAAATAATCCACATTTTTAAAAATGATTTCTGTTTTCCCTGTAATAATAAAACAGTACCTTGTACTTGATCCAATATCCAGATATAATTAATCCTTAATGGGAGCAAAACCAGCCTATTGGATTTATTTAGTATTTACATGATTTTCTAGTGGACTGAAGCTATGAATGTCCAAATTACAGAAAGATCCGTTATCTGGAAAACCCCATGTCCCAAGCATTCTGGATAACAGGTTCCATACCTGTATAACTAGGCATATATTAGATCTACTATAACAGTCATTATTTTTTCAAGCCTTACTTGGTAATAATTTTCATCAGTTCCAAGTGCTTTGGAAAGCCCGAAATCACTGATTTTGGCATAATGTTGTGTGACCAGCAAAACATTTCGTGCGGCCAGATCTCTGTGGACAAAATTTGTTTCTTCTAAATACTTCATTCCCATGGAGACCTGATGTACAAGCTCTGTTACATTATGTTCTGTAACATTTCTGTAATGGTAGAAAGATGTAATTGCAAATGTGTTGCACTTGATAACCACCTTATTAAAAAAATGTCAATAAACTAGCCAATGACATCATGAGTAAAATAAAACAGAAACATAATTTTTTTGGTATATGTAGGAAACGTACACATAAAAGTGGTCACAGATATGGTTGAAGATTACACACTGTAGGGCTCATTTACATCTGCAAGTGCAGTTGTGGTTGCTACAATTTTTGTGAATTTACATGCAGTAACGATTGTTCGCCTGAGTGAAAATTTGCATGTCGAAAGGGCGCTAAACTACACTAGCGACGGTCTCTATCGCTCTACGCCTGTTAGTAAATTGGCAATGTCCCTGCGGATTGGATTTCTGGCTAATTTTCACTAGCGACAGCCACTTCCCCCTTTAGTAAATCTGGCTAATAGTGTACTTCTTGTGCTTCTGTATAATTGCTCATGGCGCTGCTCAGTCTTTCCTGCCTTCTGTTCCAAAGAGAGAGCAGGGAAAACCTGGAGCTACCGCCACCTCCTGACCAGGCAATTGCTCCAGGGTTCCCTTTGTGCCCAGCATTAAAGGGGAACTAAAGTCTACAATAGAATAAAGCTAGAAATACTGTATTTTGTATACTACATATAAACATGAACTTACTGCACCAGAAGCCTAATAAAACAAATGATTTATGTTTTCAAAGTTTGCTGCAGGGGATCATCATCTTGTTACTTTGTTAAAAATCTTTGCAAGACCAAGAATATGCACATGCTCAGAGTGGTCAAGGCTTCAGTTGGGAGGTTAAGCTTAGGGATCATCATAAATTATCAAAACAGTAAAAGTCAAATAATATCTGCCATAGAAGCCGATACAGCAAAACTGATTAATAATCAGAATATTCAGACTGCACTGGGTCTACGGATACAAATCTCTACGCGGTCACCGGCTGCTCTACAGGGAAACAAACACAGTTGCTCGAGTTCTGGGAAATCCCTTCCCCCCTGCTGTTTGAAAGTATGATTGTTTCCCTGCAGAGCAGTTAGGGACCGTCTGAAATTTCCCATCTGCAGCTATCAGACCAAGTAAAACGAAGGGGCAATTTCACTGCATACAATCAGGTTTCTTATAAAAACGGTAGACATTTTTTATTTAAAGTATATCGGAGATAGATTTCTTTTTCATTAAAGAAAGTAAAAATGGGATTTTATTATTTTGACTTTACATCCCCTTTAATAGGCTCAGCACATTTGTGCCTAAAGAATTGTACTACACAGATGTCACTCACACCCTGAACACCGGAAACTATGCCAGAAGAACTTCTGCGGCATTTATCAGATTGGTAATAAAAATGTGTGTGCAGTTGTTAATTTTGGCTAGTTGCAATGGAATTGCATCAAGCATATTGACTCCTTGCGACTGCAATAATGCTGGAATTCTGGGTAAAACACTGCATTGTGTGAAAAAGGGTAACGGTAACAGGAGATAATTTATCTGTACAATTTGTTTGTGCTCTACCTTCAGCTCATACACCAGCAATGATACAGTATGTCCATCTTAGTGGATGATATATTTATGTGAAATGGTCCCTTTACCACAGAAAAATCAAGCCCTGCTCATTTGCTTACTTGTTTCTAGCCAAGAACTTATTTAGAGGCCCAAGTCCTGCCAGCTCCATGACAAGCATCCATGATGCCCCTTCACAGATTCCAAGCATTCTGACAATGTAGGGATTATTCAATAGCTGCATGACTCTGGCTTCTTTGAGGAGCTCGTCCTTCATTGACTCATCATTGCTGTCATTTTTAAGAATCTTAACAGCTACTGGTTTTTCAGATCTGTACAAAAGATGTATGTATTTATGATCCAAACCATTAGCAAACATAAATAAATCACTAATACCTGCAAATCTAACACTTACAAACCTATTTCACTATGATATTGCACATTGCAAGTTGCCTAATTGTTGTGGTTTTTAGTTTTGTTTCTGGCAGAGGCATCTATTTTATATAATAAATATAATATATAGGTTTGGAATTTTGGCAATGCAGACTATTAGCAAGCAATAAATAGGAGCTCTTCAATAGTTATTTGCTATCTGCACCATGACTAGGGGATGCAATAACAGAGCAATAATATACAATAATTTGTAAAAAAAAATAGCTGCTCTTTTCCTACACAAATTGAACATCTGGAATGGCATAAACAAACTGACTTACTTTGATGTCTTTAACATTCCTTTTTTAACATTGCCAAAGTTGCCAGATCCAAGTTCAGTTTCAAGCAAAGTAAGCTGTTCCGGAGCTATTTTGCCATCCATGGGTCTGAACTCATCTGGGTCTTCATATATTCCTCTATAGACATCAGTGTCCATAGGCATAGAATCCTTTGTGACTTCTGGAGGAATCAAAGTAATTAAAAGAAACAAAATTATATAGTACGAAAATATGTTGCTAATTCACTTCACTCCCACCAGTGAATAATTATATAATATTTCATTTGTGAGAAGTCCCCTGAGACTAATACAAAATGGGGCAAAGTTAAAGTGAAAGAAAGACCAGAGATTGTTGATTTCATATAATTCAACATCATATAATTCAACCTTTCAATGAAATCATGTCTCCTTTTAGACCCTGAGTCCTTTTAGAACTGTTTTAAATGTAATAAAAATAATGCAAAATGGGGCAAAGTTGAAGGGACGGAAAGACCTGAAATTGTTGATTTCCTCTGCGTGTTATATAATTTATCATTTCAATTAAATCTGGTAATTCGTCATGTTTCCTTTAAGATCCAGTGAAAGCGAAAAACCAGTGAGCAACTGAAAACTGTTTGAAATGTAATAAAAATACAGTTAAAATTGACTGCACAGTTATCCTAAAACTCTAGTGCACTGGGAATGAATGTAAATAAAGTGCCCCATGGTATCCCATACATAAAGGGGCAGATTTATTAAGGTACGAGTTGTTTTTCCCATGAAAATTCGAGTTTTCAAGTTGTATTTTTTGGTCAAAGCTCACATTTTCCATTAAAAAAAAAAACTTGAATATTCGAGATTTATTATACCCCAACCCTGGAAATAGCTTTAGTTCAAACAGACACCATCTAAAACCTGTCAAGATCATGTAGAAGTTACTGTCAGAGGTCCCTTGAACGATTTGAAGAGGTTAACAGCCTGCTTGATGTTAGAGGTTTTTTTTTTTGCCTGAAAACTCAAACATTCGGGTGATTTGATTTTTTTTTCGTCGAAAACTCGATCAATATGAGTTTTCGGGTTGTGGTACTCGAAACACGCAGAATCTGGTTTTTCACATTCAAGTTTTTTCTTAAATAAGATACCATTTGAGTTTCGAGTTCATTCGAGTTCACTGTACTTCATTCCATTCTGTATTTCCACTCCCTTATAGATCCATGGCAGGAATTTAATATGGACAAGATTGCATCGAGCCTTTCCTAAGGCCATACCACTTCTTTTTTTTTTTTTTTTAATGTATGCCTTAAAACAAAAAACTGCTAAGAAAATGCCTTAACCTGTAATTTTCTTTTTGTATGAACTTGAAAGATCTTGAGTGTTTAAAGTTCCAGCAAATAAAGCAGATAACTACTGTATGTTTTTAAGAGTCTTCTTCAGCAGGATTTGAATTTGGCCAAATTCAAGAGCTTGGTTGAACCGAATCCCAACCCTTTAAATCGTGTGATTTTTGGGCAGGTGGAAATGTAAGTCTCAAGTTTTTTCTGTACACTGCATGCATGGTTCTTCTTAACCCTTCTGTTCATATACAAATTGAGGTTTGTGATTAGTTGAGGATTCATCTGAATACTTTAGAAAAGATTCAGGATTCATCCAAATCCCATAATAGAGGATTTGTGCATACCTAGTATTTATAGGTATAAAGTAATACAATACAAATGAATACAATACGAGAATTTTTTCGAGCTGAAAGTCACTTACAGAGAGAGATGCCCACCCTCCTATTTAGGTTTCGTTAGAAATGGGCTGGTGCAGCTTGAAAGCTCACATTTTGTTGTAAATTTAATTGAAACTTACCTACATTTGGCCTACAAGAAAGAACCTTCATTGATGAAGAACTTCTGTTCCGTTTCATGGCTTCTGCAGAACTCTGCAGTGATGTTTAAATATATAAATAAAAGAAAAGTATGTTAACTATAACCATAGTGTTCTTAAAAAGTTAAGTCTAAAACTCAATTATCATTGCAAAGTAAAAATCTAGTTATTTTAATAACAGAAAAAAGATAATGCCATGTATAAAATGGAATTTAAAAGAGAATCTTTTTTAGCTTGCCTCCTTCTCTGTTGCACTCACAATTCGAAATCAGATTTTTACTCTAGATACATGTATTAAATGATCAGAGACCACTGAATTTTCATATGTAACATAAACAGACAGTCTGCAAGCTGGGGTATAATTTAACTTTCAAAATGCAAATTTGAGAAAATACATTCTCATATATACATATTGTTCATAAACTATTTTACTATAAATGATATAAAACTAGCCAGTTACTTGGTCCACTCATTGGGGTATATTTACTATAAAGTGCAAAATGTCAAATCTGCAGAACTTTCACCAACATCAACTCCATTGGGATACTTTGAAAATACTCTTATATAGTGATAATTTTGTTACACCATAATTTTTTCCCAAAACTAATTTCTCCAGGCGCACACTGGCAAACTTACCATTATAAAGATGCAGCAGCCACATTATTGTAATTGTAATAATTTGCAATTATCTACGTTGTATCCTCCATAATAATGCTCTACATAACGCAGTTGCTAGATGGCTTTAAAACTGGCCATACATGGGCAGATTATTTTCTCTCTCTCTGAACAATCCTATTGACTAATCAATTGTTTGAATGAATGATTCGCCCATCCATGGTAAATGATATTTGAGGAGACTTTGTATCTTTGTTGTGTGGATCGAACATATATTGACCAATAGCTGTCTGTTCCTTTGTTTACTTTAGCAAATGGCATGCACAGAGAGCGATCGTTTAAAGGAGAACTAAAGTCTACAAATGAATATGGCTAAAAACACCATATTTTATATAAAGAACTTATTGCACCAGCCTAAGATTTCTAGATCTTTATTGCTAGAGGGCTGTGTTACCTTGGGCTGGAACAGAACCCCAAAACATTATGTACAACATTGCTAGCCTACTTCTTTAGTTAAGCTGTAGTTCTTCTTTAACAATGATAATCTGACTGTACTATCTGCTTTAATTTACTTATGAGATTCTGCTGGGGGACCAGGTTTGGAATTTTGGCAATGCAGACTATTAGTAAGCAATAAATAGGAGCTCTTCAATAGTTATTTGCTATCTGCACCATGACTAGGGGATGCAATAACAGAGCAATAATATACAATTTTCTGATTTTCCTATTGTGTCTTTCCCTCAGTGTCCATCTTCTATTCTGTCATTCGTCCCCTCCTTTTCTCCTATTATTGCTTACACATAAATGGCCATAGTTCTAGCATAGAGGCCAATTAGGTGGGTGAACAGAAGGTCATTTTGATTTCAAAGCCCACTGAAATAAATACTGTAGCTCTTATCTTCCTTGTGTATCATTATTCTGTATAATGCAACTGTGTGGTAATAGCTGTTTCATTTCCTGCAATCAGTGACACCACTTCAATGTGCTGCACATATCTTGGGACATATGATACACAGAAATTCTGTATATTTTTTTTTTGACATTTTTTGACAAGTCAGCATTTTCTGTTTTGTTTTCAAACCACACCAGGGGTCCAAAAGCAGATTGTTAAAAGCAGGGATGTCAAATTTGTGCCCTTCAAATAGCATGAGCTACAAATTCCAGCATCGATAGTAAGTCAGCTGGCAGTTGGAGTCTATAGCAGGTGTGGGACATTAATGGTTAATGTCACACAGTATCCACACAGTTAGTAATATTAACGCAGCACTGCTGGCTCATGAAAAAAAAACAAACAAGATGTTTGTAGCAGTTAATAAGTGGACAAGAGTGTTGTTGAGATCATGTGATTGGAGAACAAATGTTACATATGTACTGCTTTTTTATATAATTTCTGCAAATGAATAATGGTATACCTATGTAGGTTGCAATTAAGGTGGCATAAATAATTATTGTTTCATATTTTCTCTAGAAGTCCCCATAACCAATGAGCAGGTGGAATTCAAATGTGTTTGAGTTTCCCGTAAGAATCATGCTACATAAATGGAGCTCATTGCAGTAATGACTTAATGTTTATAAGCTTCTAGGATAAATCATTAGAGCATGCAGTGCCTAGAACTACTGAAAGCTGCTTACAGCTATAGTGCATGATATTACACTTCCTAAGAAACAAGCTGTCATAGACATGGGTATCACATCTGCATGCTAATGGACATCTTCCCTCTATCTATGGTGCCCAAAATACTGTTCAGTATTGAGAAGCAGTTGCCGATAGTTCTTGGCATTTTGCGATCGCAGTTTTTTGTTGTTGTTATTATTATTTTTTTTAAGATTTTAAAAATGTGAACTAATCCAACAACCAGAAGAAAAAGACTGCAGTACCGTCTTTAGGGGAGTAAAAGCAGGGGCAGTTTCCCTGGCCTCACACATAGTAGGGCCTTGTGAGTAATGGTTTTAGGTAGGAAAAGTTAAAAAATGCGCCACATGATTAACTTGTGGTAGAGTTAGCTAGCACAACACTAACTGGGGATCAATACATTTTTGGAAGAGACTGTGACACTGCAGGACAGCCAGAATAATAAGGTAAGATTGAGGCAGTAACACTTTATATATAGTGCTGCTCAAACTTAATTTGCTTTGAAATAAAAATACAAGCACCGACTGATAGCTAAAGTCAGATAATGCTGGAAACAGTATTAAAGCAACAGTATAGGTCTTAAGTCACACAGTTACAGTCCTACTTTGCATAAAGTCCTTACAAAGGCTACTCTGCCTGGAGCCCCCACCACTAAAAACAACCCTGACACAATGCTGCTTTAATGTAATTAATTTAGCGCCTGTCAATAATTTGGAAAGCCTTAGATAGTGTGTACTGTGCACCTTTTTGTTGCCAGCCTTGGGGAAGGAGTAGGATTTGAATCTTGAGATAATTCCACCAGCTGACCAACTCTAGAAACCACAATGTCAGAGAGGAACAATAAACGTGCTGCCAGATAAAAACATTTTTTTTTTTTTTACAATTCAAGGGCAGTAATATTAAACCTGAAGCTAAGGGGGTCGCTGCAGATAGAAATTTTATTATTTTATAGACTGAATGTGAAAAATATTTTTTTATATTCATCTGTACTGTTTGGTACAACAAGAACTACAGATTTTTCAGCTGAAGAGGTGGCATGCATTTTTAGCATAAGCCCTTTTTTATATTGTCATTTAGCCTGTGCTTGGGCATATGTATGGGTGCTATTTTCTGGCACAAGCATGACATTTAGGGAAAAGCAAAGTTTGCCTTGATGACTTCCACAAAACAGCACTTGCCTTCTAACTGTGACTGTGGATTCCCAAAGAATGAAGGAAACAAGGTTTGATTGAATTGACCTGAATTAATGAGCTGCTGCTTTTCAAGTCCTTCTGGATACTGGTGGATGTTTGGTTATGGTGTGATTATTTGGGCTGTACCAGTTAGCATTCTAGTTGTTGATTTGTCCTTTTAGTTAAAGGGAGGGGAAAATGCAGCACTCTAGTACGTGGATGGTACTTACCAATAGAAAATGGCCCTCGCCATGTTGTAACGAACAAACTGGTGTTATTCATGCATTACTTACCATTTTGTGGTGGGGAGGAGGTTCTGGACATACTGTACGGTTAAATATAAAGCTTTCTATAATAGAATGAAGACATTTAATTAACTTTTGCTAACTATAATTAAAGCACAATAAATACAATCCTGTGCTTAGGATATAAAAAGGATATATGAACAATACTTATTTAGTTATTTTTTATAAAATGGTTGCAAAATGCATTCAACTTTGAATGTATCATTCTAACTGGTTGCTGGGGTCTGTAGATTATCCTTATCAACTTTTATTTGGGAATGCCAAAGCAAAATCTGCTTGATCACATCAGAGAGAAGTTCATATTCAGCAGAACAGCAACATAATAACAGCAGGGGTGCCTAGTGCAGGGCTCTCCATTGGTTGCCCTTAGTCTTTATCTCCTTGTAAGGCTGAGAGTTGTAATTTAGCCACAGTTTAATACTGATTAACTGGACAACACTGTTTTTAAAGAGATTTGTGGCCAGCCTTGCCACATCACGATCTGCAAAATCTGTTTTTACAAGAGCCAGATTTGCAGTAGGAGTTAAAGCTGACAAACCTTTTGGCTTCATCTCTACAAATGAAGCTCATTTTGAAAAGTCTGTGACAATCTGTCCTGCTCATTTTCTTTCTGCTTTGATCATTCCTAAATAGGCATTATAGAAAGGCCAGAAAGATAGATACACACACACACACATAGCTGTGTTATGCTAAACTAACAATCGTTTTTAATTTAGAGTAGGCCATTAGCGGGGGGCCTATACATTGCTGGTGTTTAGAAAACATCTCCAAAATACCTTATAAAGAGTACAGATATTTGAAAATATGGTTTTGCAGGGAAGAAACATGTTAAAGGGATTGTTCACCTTTGAGATAACTTTTAGTATGATGTAGAGAGTGATATTCTGAGACAATATGCAGTTTGTTTGTAAATAAGAGACTGGAATATGAATAGGAGAGGGCCTGAATATAAGGATCAGTGATAAAAAGTAACAACAACAATACATTTGTAGCTTTACATAGAATTAGGTTTTTTTAGAAGGGAGTCAGTGATGCCATTTGAAAGCTGCAAAGTGTCAGAAGAAAAAGGCAAATAACTATAAAACTATAAAATAAATAAATAATGAAAACCAATTGAAAAGTTGCTTAGAATTGTCGGTTCTATAACATAATAAAAGTTACCTTAAAGGTGAACCACCCTTTTAAGTCATATATTATAGTTCCAGCTGTATGCAAGACAGCAGAAAAACATATACTAAATGATTATCAAACCAGCCTTTAGGACCGTTTTATGTTCTCACAAGGGGAATAAGGGAAAAAGGTATTTAGTAGAATAAACATAAAAATATAGTATCTACCAACTGAAACCTAATAACAAACTCACAATTCAGAAAAAGACAAAAAATAACATATATAGTAAGAAGTGAAATAGCAATAGTAGTTAATTCTTAAATAATATTGATAAAAACTCCAGCATGTTCAATTAATGCATTCCTCACATCTAGAGCCTTAATCAAGATTTCTAAATGTATGTATGTGTATGTATGTGTATATAATACACAAAAGCCATGAATATCTTGTAAATTATATCCTTATAAACGGTGAGTAGTGATGTCATCAGTTATAAACGGTGAGTAGTGATGTAATTTCTGTCACATGACTCACTAAAATTTGTGTATTATAATAAATAAAGTACCTCCAGTTGTAAAATATGAGGATATTAGAAGTTACCTCGGAGTTCCATGACCTGTATAAAAACACTCGGCCTTCGGCCTCGTGTTTTTATATGGTCATGAAACTCCTCGGTAACTTATAATATCCTTATATTTTACAAGAGGGGGTACTTTATTCACTATATATTCTTGCCTGGGTGCTCATTCTGTTGCAATTACAATAACAGAAAATATATATAAAAAATAATAATAATGTATATATTTATGTATGTGTGTTTGTGTGTGTATGTGTGTGTGCAATATATTTCATAATAGAAGACTAATAAACGTATATTAGAACCTTTGCGTCCAGTTGCACGGGAACATGGCTCTGTCAGGACCCTCAGAAGTCCATCAGGTTTATAGGAATAGTGTTCAACCAGCTGCAATGGAAACAGGGGGGAAAGCAAGTGTTAATAAATTAAGTAGAAGTTTAAATTTTACAGTGAGCTACTGTGCTTAAAGGACAAGTAAAAAAGTTTATTTGTATCAATCTTTAAAAACAACTTTATTTTTTCTTCCACTCGAATCTGTACATAGCCTTGAGAAACCCATAAAACATAACTGAAAACTGATTTGTAATAGATGAGTACAAAACAATCTGTACTACAGTGTTAGTAAAAAAGATTAGGAAAGAAATGCATATAAAGCTAAAAATGGATTTGTTATTAAAGAATGTGACTAAATTCATATCTGAAGATGACCACTAGAAGGAGCTCCAGGGAAGAATGATAAAACTACTTCCTGAAACCTATGATAAGCACGCAATGAAAAGAAAAATAAATATTTGTAAAATGTGTTTTAGTAGTAAACCTTCATCAGACTGCCCCAAACAGGCTTTCTTTTATTCTGTCTGGGTGTTTAAATATGCTTAGGAATTCTACAATCAGCATGTAAAAATATTGCAGTGATGTTATGTACTACTGTGAAATCTTAATTTTACAAGTACTAGTTTTCAAACATTTGCTGAGACTTTTTTTGTTGCAAAATATTTCATAGTCAGTGGGTGTTTTTTTGTCAAGTTTTCTCACTACAAACGCATTGTCATTGGGTGTTTTTTCTCACTACAAATGCATCATGAATGGACCTTTTTTCAGGTAATTTTTATTATGCTGCTAATTTTTGGTGCAGTTTTGGAAAAAAATCTGCAGATGGGTAAGTGGTGGATTTCACATGAATCTATGCCTGGTGAAAAAATTCGCTCATCACTAGATGACAAAATGTCTCTAAGTCTTCCCTAACACAAAATTCACCCTCCCATCTGCATTAAAGGAGAAGGACAGGCTAAAATTAAGTAAGCTTTATCAGAAAGGTCTATATAAATACACCAGTAAACCCTTGAATTAATGCTGCCCTGTGTCCTCTGTCAAAAGAAACACTGCATTTCTTTCCTTCTATTGCGTATACTATACATGGACATCTGTATCAGACTTCCTGTTTTCAGCATAGACCTCCAGGGCTAGGGCTTGAGCATGCTCAGTTTTTACCCTCCTTCCTTCTCTCCCTGCTGTAATCTGAGTCCAGCGCTATGAGTGAGCACGGAGAGACTCAGGCAGGAAGGGATGTCATACCAAGCTAATATGGCAGCTGCTATCCTAAACAAATAGAGAGAGCTTCTAGAGCTAAAGCATTCTGCAGAATAAATATAGTGTTATAGCTTGCACTATTGTGGCTAATCTATTGGATTTCCCATGGGAAATGATGATTCAGTCCACAGGCAAACTGTAAATTAATGACCATTTCTTTTACCTGCCAGAGAGTATCAAATTTTTTCCCATCTGGTATTGATAACTTGCCAGTTTTGTCTCTGTCAATACGGTAATGAGAAATCTTTCTGTCGTGCAGCAAACACAGAGCATAGGATCCATTATCATCTCGTTCTCTTATTCTAAATGAGTAAAAGAAAATGTTGTCATTGCCCAGCAACACTGTACATTCATACATGCTTAATGGAAACTCTTGTAAAATATATATGCTATAGGATTCCTAACACACTGTGAATTTTAAATACACCAGCTATGGTTATTTAAAGAAAATGGTCCACTTGGTATTGTTTTGGATTTTCTCTAGAAAAAGCTGAACTCTTTGCAGTTACTGCATGTGCAGAGCGATTGTACTTGACAGCAGTTAGTGATTGTCTTAAAAAAAGCAAATGCATTTCACCTTGCATGCTATGGCAATGAAAGTCTTATTGAGTGCAGAACAATTACTCTATTACTTTTTGGGTGTCACAAGGGTTTAACAGTCATTATTCACAAGCTCTTATTGTGATGTGATTGATATTATAACAATGCACATATAGTATAATATATTAACATACAAATGGACCATTAAAATGCATGGATATGCTCCAACTGTAGTGCCCCAGTACCATTAGTACTCTATCCTATTCATGAGAATTGTAAGAAAAAAAAATCTCTTTGCAAAACTTACTTAATATTTTCTCTGTTTAAACATGACTGCAATACTCTGCTAGGGGACCATACTGTGGTCAACACCCAGAATATTAAATACAAAATAAGACCACTGTTTTGTGGTGTGCACAGCCAATACTTTGTTTGCATTTTTGCCAGAAACTTGATTTTTCCCTTTTTTCTACAAATGCATTTCATTTCCTCAGGCTAACTGCTGTAGCTACTGAAGCTGATGGATTGTTGTAAGCCCGTACTGAGAAGAATGGAATGGCCAAAGGCATCTCTTCTGTTTCATTTATCTGTAGATTAAGTAAGTAATTTGATTTGAAAACTGCAGATGCATGCAGAGCATGATTGCAAAATCCAGGCCAGGACCCAACACTACTAAATCTTCTACTTTCATGAATTTACCATACAAAACCTTTCTCATCCTAATAAGTTTGTCCAATGCTCAGCTTTTAAGATCATCACCCTCAAACCAAACACCATCTCTCCTCTATCCCACACTTATTTACTACACTTTATATACAAACAACTACCTCTAAAGCATTATATTCTACCGGAATTCCTTAATTTAGCCATAATTAGTGATGAACCAATCTTTTCCGTTTCGGTATGCAAACAAAAATTTGTGAAACTGCTGAAATTAAATTTTTTTTTGTTGCGCGTAATTTTTGTAGCAAATTACATTAGAGTCTATGGGCGTTTCTTTTTTGTAGCACCTTGTTTCTGCTTTGGGAGAGCAACATCACATGACATTGCTACACACATGCCCTATGACTGTTTTTTTCAATAGAAAAAAAGGCTACCATGTTGCCAAAAAACATGTCTTTGATTTTTGACATTACCTCTGGTCAACTGGTAATGGTATCTACTAATTCACTATGTTACTTACAAACACAGGCACAACTAATAATAAATCAGACCACCAACAGATAATATCTGGGTGCTTTCTATCCCACATTAAAATGAATAAACCATATATTTATGCATATGTCCTTATATAGACAGTGGGAGGGCTCAGATCCCTTTGGGTGATGTGGAAGGATAAAATGATGTATGCGTTTGTTGTGCAACTATTTTTTTGTCTTCTGTTTCTCCTTTTTTATATGTCAATTTTATCACATTAGGAAGTACACTGCTTTTCCTGAAGATTGCCTATTAAATGTGTAGGGGTCTGATAAATATATCCCCATTTACTAAGCATTCCCCAAAGATTGTGCCCATAGGGGACCCTTAGTTTAAGGGAAGGATTAATTCCCCTTTCCTGGGATTACAGTATGACCCCTAGCTACCCCAGGTTTTGCCGCTTAGTGGCGTTATGCCATAATATAAATGCCTAAGCACACATGTGCTCAGGGTCCATTTTTTGTCCCCTTACTTGAGCAGGCAAGAAGGGTGAAGTGGAACCTAGACAAGGTCTAGTAAGGATGGGATAACTCACTTTCATAGGTCTCTCTAGGAGTGATAGATAGTTAGGCTTTTAGCTATGCAGCTGAGGCTCCACTAGGAGTGCGAGTGGGATTATGATCCTGGGTACCAATTGCTCAGAATCAGTTAGAGTGTGCTTCACTTAGGGTAAAGGCTGAAAGCTGGGTGTATCTTCGTAGATGCTGTGTATGCTGTCATCCCTGTGGGGACTTTTACTGACCAATTAGTCTGTGAGTATATGTGCCTATCCACTGTTGTTCCATGTTCCTGCTCATCTCTATGTGAACTCCCTTGTAGATTACTTCTTCAACAAATAAGTTCCCTTTTTAAATTATTGTACACTGCATCCATTTACAGTTATACAACACCCTGCCTTCACATCGTTGGCTCAACTCCCTGGAATTAAAGTCTCATCCGGAGCACATTTTTGGGGTAAAGCTTGGTTAGAGCAATGGTGCCACTCAGTTTACTATAGGCTTACATATGTATTATAAGTAAAGCTCTTAAGGGTCTGTGAATTGCACACATCGCCAAGTCAAAAGGAACATCATTGTGCCGATCTTTAATAAAAATGAATGAAGTTAATATTAAAAAATTAATAAAGTTCCTTTATTATTATAGCCTTTAATAATATACTTTAGTATACAGTGATCCCCAACCCAGTGGCTTCCAAGCAACATGTTGCTCATCCATCCCTTTGATGTTGCTCCAGTGGCCTCAAAGTAAGTGCTCATTTTTGACATGGAGAGATATTTTGATGGCATAAAGACCAAGTGCGCTGCAAAAAGACACACCTGTAGTCTGCCAGTGTACATAGGGGCTACCAAATAACCCATTACAGTCCTTACTGGCCACCCCTTGTAACTTTTTAGATGCTTGTGTTGTTTCCCAACGTTATTTTACATTTAAATGTGTCTCACAGGTAAAAAAGGTTGGGAACCCTTGCTTTAGAAGTTACAATGTACTATTTTTGGAAATCTGGAAAAAATATTTTGATGAGGTGCATTAGCACAGGGTTTAGTTTGTTTCTTATTTATGTCATGCTAAAACATCACAAACCAAGTTCTGCCAGATAACAACACATTCTAAAGCTCAGCATTTTCTTGTGATGCTGGTGTTTCACATATTTAAATTTAGGGTAGATGGAATGACCCAACTGGTGAGGCAGGGCACGGTATGAGGTCCTGACTGTTCATCATATAACATATTTATGGTGTGTCAGATTTTTTGGGCTATCAGGTTTTATTGAATACAATATGTAAAATAATGGACAGAATGTTAAGGTGCAGGTATGGGACCTGTTATCCAGAATGCTCAGGACCTGGGGTTTTCCAGATAACGGATCTTTACGTAATTTGGATCTTCATACCTTAAGTTTACTAGAAAATCATGTAAACATTAAATAAACCCAAAAGGCTGGCTTTTGCTCCAATAGGGATAAATTATATATTAGTTGGGATAAAGTACAAAGTACTGTTTTATTATTACAGAGAAAAGGGAATCATTTTTTACATTTCAGATTATTATAATGGAGTCTATGGAAGATGGCCTTTCCGTAATTTGTAACTTTCTGGATAACAGAATAAAAGCAGATTAGATGCTAACATTCATGTTGTCCTACTTCTATTTCTTCAGCGCCCTGTTTATTATTTTTATTTGTGAAAAACCGCAGCATAGGAGTACTTAATGTAATCATTTTTTACCCATGTTTGCATCTGAGCTTATATATTGTTTAACTGGTCAGTGCAGGAAATCAGACGCTGAGTTCTCTTAAGGTAAGAAACCACAAGCATATTGAGAGAACGACAGCCTTAGAATTGATGTTAACACTTAGACTTCATTTGCTTTACTGATACTATAACTTGTGCATCATAAAATAATTTACCAACATTAATTGGTGAAAAAGTGGCATATGCAATGGATAGCAAGATGTACAGTACATCCTTATTTAAAGTTGCATAATCATTTAAAAATAAAGCTTGTATATGTGCTTAAAAATAATGTTTTTGCTTTTGTAAAGTAGCAGCAATGCATGATTCGGGGCAGGATTTAACTAATAAACTCCTATTTTGCAGCTGTGATCTACATAGTGGGTAATGGAGGTTCATTTGCAATGGCCAAAATGTTTGAGCTCTTTGAGTGCCATTAAAGTGGACCTGTCACCCAGACACAAAAATCTGTATAATAAAAGTCCTCTTCAAATTAAACATGAAATCCAATTTCTATTTTTTATTAAAGCATTCATAGCTGTTGTAAACTCATTTAAAAATCTCAGCTGTCAATCAAATATTGTCTACCCTTCCTCTATTCCATAGGCATAGAGGCTGGGCGGACAATTACTTTCACTTTCCATTCAGCACTTCCTAGATGTCACTGCTCTCCATATATTCCCCCGTTCTCTTTACCATTTAATTGTGTAACCAGTGCATGGGGATGGACATCGGGTCCCCCATTCTGGTGCACAAACAAGATTCTGAGATAATGCAACACTTGCTTTAATAACAGTGTCCACAAAATGGCAAAGCATTGGAGCCAGATAAGTAAACTCAAGAATTCTAATATAGAGACTAAGTAAAGTAAGGCTTCCTGTCCTTGATACATATGTTTCATATTCTGTTTAAATGTTTTAAAGATACTGTTTTTATTAATACTTCACTTGTTATTATATATCCTTTATGCAACATTGTATAATGTCCTCCAGCACAAGGGGTATCCAGGGGGCACTGAAGTGTAGTCCCACACCTCTTTCTAACTGCAGCTCACCTGCAGCCTAATCAGATAGCTACCTCTAGCTGGGTAGCTGCAAAACCCTAAGTGGAATTAGGGCTCTTACACATGGGCGGTTTTTCCTGTGCTCCTCTGCGTTGCGTTTTCTTCTGTTCAGCCACATGGGAGCGCAGGAGTAGACGCATTCAATTATTGTGAAGGGGGCTGTACTCACACAGACACATGTAAGCGCAAACGCTGGTGGGATGCAGCATGTTCACTCCCCTGCGGCTGAAAGGAAGAAACTGCAACGCAGAGAAGCACAGGAAAAAATGCCCGTTTGTAAGCGCCCTAAAGAACGAAAGGCCCACCCTGCTCTCCTCCATTCACTCCAGGGACCCATTCATCTGGCATTTCCTGAGCCAGTACCCAAATACACAGCCTTACTTGCTGCAGCACTGTACATATTTCCCTGGATTTAAACCTTTACCAGTTCAACACTGGTGAAAAACACATATTATCGTGGTCATTTTAAACACATCTCTAACAATATGAATGCTCGACAACAAGACTCAGCCCCTGAATAAAAAAAGGAGGTCAATTGCCTTGGCTTGTTTTGTGTTTATCTCACAAAACATCTTCCATCAAGGCACAATGTGGATCAGAAAATGGTTCATACTTTGTTTATCAGGTTTTTCATATCGCAAGGCTTTACTGAAAGTGCAAGGAAACTAGAAAGATTGAAATGTGTGGATAAAAAATATGCTGCAGCTTCATACAGTATATTAGCAGACATGTAAAATTAGATACTGAGGCCTGCAATCAAGGAAACTCTCCAGAAAAAGTGATATGTCAACATAAAGCAGGTGCCTTGGCAAACTGCTGACTCACACTTTTGGCTTCCTAGCCTTCAGATTGCATAACATTTTAACACAATATTTAAATGAATTAGCTAATGCAGAGTGGACTAACACAGCAGTTCATAAATGACTGTTGAGTGGTGGAACTTTTTAACATTTACAAAAGAAATCTAATCCTATACAGGGACTGATTTAAATACACATATGCTTATTAGTGTCAGCATTTTTAAAACATATTTGTCCCACTGGCAAATGCCTTAATTAAAGCTTTAATGTTTACTTACAGAAAAGACCCATTTGGCTTTACTCCACTGATAAGTAACTGCTCAGAATCTTCACGTGAAATCCTTCCGTGGAACCATGGCATTTTTTCATGTGCAGTCGTGGCAATTAGCTTCTCTAGTTGAGGTTTCTGACTGATAATAGCTTGTTCCAGAGCTTCACCCTTGATAAGCAGGAAAAAATATTGATAATTATGCAGACCCTAGATAAAATATTTATTGCTTATGGAAATAATAATTGCATACTTTTTGTAGTGTATGTGCGACCCCACTTTGCTTCTTACACATTAGAGACCAAATATATAAATCTATGACATATGCGGCTGTCCAGCTTTGATTAACTTTATTTAGCAAAGAGCATTCCTAGTTGTTTTAAACATTTGGAAGGCCTAGTTCAACATCAAATGCTAAAGTTCTCCAATTAAAAATATACAATGCATGGGTTCCTTCGAACTGCTTCCAACTATCAAGCATAACACTAGTTAGTCTGATCCCCAAATCTCATGTTATGGTTTGGGGCATGGATCTGCATTATTGTGAATCACTGAGGCTCCCTCTGTGATAGGTGGAACCATGCAATCGCTTGAGCATTAATGTATATCACAGCAGCACTGTGTTGCACTTTCAGCAACACTGCTGGCACCAATACAGATGAACTGATTTATTCTTTTTTTTTTTTTTTTCTCTCCACAAGGGGTGTGGGAAATGTAATATTTTTTCCTTCCTTTACTGCACTCATACAAAGAAGGGAAGAGGTGCATTTTTTTACTAACCCATTTTCCCATTTTATTCCCAAATCCTCACTACCTACATCTCCATTGGTTGGGGATCAATATTGACCTTCTCATTCACACTTATACCACCAGTCCTTGGGAGAGGATATGGAGGGGAAGGTAGGGGTACAAATGATTCATATAAGTAATGCCACAGTAGAGAACAGATACATTAGAGTTCCATTACCTGTAAATTCCATGTTTGCTGTACATATTCTCTAATTAGATGTTCTTTAAGATCTTCAAATGGTCCAGTTTTTGGCTGAACACCAGGTGGCAGATTGCACGGTTTCTTGAGCAAGCATACAAGTCCACTGCTCTCTAGTGTGTGATAATGACACAGTTCAGCAGGGCTGTTATGAGATATGCCACCTGAAATGGCATAAGTTCCATTCAACTCTCTCTCAATAGTATAATGGTAAAAATGCCTGCCATGTGCCACTGACAGAGCATAACCACCAAGGTAGCTACGACTTTGCCTCAACAAATACAGGCCATCACTCGCACCAGCTTGCCTCAAGTAATCTTCTGATTCTTCACGGGTAATATTGCCAAAAAAATATGGCAGATTCTGGGCAATATCTGCCATGCTTCGAAGGGGAAAACACTCTCAGAAGCCCGTCTGCTTCTCTTCTGCCTGTGTGAAAAGAGGAAAAATAGAATGCATCAGATTCAGACCATCTGTATATTTTGTATGTAATGGTTCTCTTCCAAAGCCAAAATGGAACAAACCTTTGAATCCTTATCCTTGTCTAAAGCATAGGAATAATATTTTGTAGTGAAAGATTAAGAGAAGAGCAAGGGTTGGAATATGATACTAGCTGGAGTCCCCCCAGTATTTTCCATGTCTCTTGTTACAGATAAACAGTAAAAATATACTGAACAGAAGACAAGTAGGAACAATTTTGCTAGTTTCAGAACTCTGAATTATAGTCATTAGTTACTGTTGAAAGAAGGCACTGCTGATTTTAAAATTTTAAATTGATTCTGAGACTATGTTAAAAAAGCATTGGTGTGTCCAGAAGACTGGATTTTATAGACATCGATTCCTGAATTTCTAGGGCCACATCGCTAAGAGGGTCTGTTTGCTAGCTGCTGTTTGCTTTATCCCTGTAGAAGCCACATTATCCCCACCTCCTAAGTGTTCCTCAGTAATTTGTGCAAGACTGCTTTACTTGTGATAATGGAGTATTTCTTTTTTAATTGTCACTATAAGTATATATTTAAATGTGCAGTGATTAATCACATAATCATTTTTAATTAATTATGCCTTTTCTTGCCATAATAGCAATTAAGTTGCAAAGAAAGGCTATCTGGCTCAATTAGTTATTTAATATGAATAGACTGTAAGCTCTACAGGGCAGGGACCTCCTTCCTCTTGTCAATTTAACACATAGCACTTCAACTAGACTGTAAGTATATTTTGTATCTATCTTTCATGTTAAAATGATATTGAGCATTGTCTGGTCTACGTTATTGCTTCACTGTACAGCACAGCATCCACAAGTAGAGCTTTATAAAATATGTATATGTATCCTTTGCAAAGGTTTTTCTTCACCTTGTGCTGTTGAGTCTGACTAATGGAACAGATTCCACAAAATATCTACGTTTTACATTTGAGCCAGAAAAACATAAAAGATTGAATAAAGAATCATAACTGAGGAAAATACAATAATATTTTGATAAAAGTATAATTGCTTGAGTGCATGAATAGTGAGTGTAATAAGATGTGTGGATGGAGGTTATCACCTCAATGCCTCTCCGCATTCTCAAAATTTGAACAGAAAAAAATTAAACCTACTTCAGTGTTCATAGTAGATGTTGCAAACTATTGTCTGTAGAAAAACTGACCAAGCCACTGATACTACTGAGAAAATTACCACACTTCCTCAGACAATATGCAAACAAAAAGCTGTACAAGTTTCAGAAGTAAAACTTGCAGACAGTGCTTATTTGCTCTTGTACTACATTTTGTTTCCATTTCAACATTTTCATAATTATGGACAGGTTTGACACTGTCTTATCCTAAGAGTTATTTTATCCTGTATAGGCTGATACAAAATACGGTCTATTTTAATAAATGCAGACAAAAAAACAAACCACCGCCCAAACAATACGTGCAGTACAGCCACCATTAACTTAAAAAATAATACATTTTCCTGACTAACCAGTAACTAGTCTCTGATTGGTGCATTATCCCTAAAATGGCACCCGCTACCACGGCAGTTATTCTCAAATACATATCACATTTCTAAATCACAAGACACATGGAGACTGTATTTGTCACTGGTAGATGAGCACAGCTTGAAACATGGTGGCAGGTTACCGTTTCAGTACTGTGTTTTTCTTAGAACAATTACATCCATTTGAATTTTGGAAATGTTGAAGCAACATCACTTTGTAACTTTTTGGCCTGCACTGTAGATTCAATGTTATTAATAGTTAAAGGGTTAACCATCTCCTCTTCTTCCCACCAGCCAAGGGAAGAAGAGTAAGCCTAACCAATGCTCAGGAAACAGTGCTTGGAATGGTTAATTCCTCTACCACTGCAAGCTCAGTCAGGTTCTGAAAACCGTATCACTATAAGTGGTGACGTAGATAGCAGGGCAGTTAAAGCTTCCATGTATGACAAAATGGAAGCTTTGCCTGATTACTAGCTTTTCATTTTCCCTTTTTTCCCTAAGCAGCAAGAAAATTGTATTCATAGCAGCAAAAAAACATTAAATTAGTCTCTTATTTAAACAAAAATAATATTTGTATTGCAAAAAAAAAAAAAACGAGCTACTTATGGCAACTCTTATTTATAGATATACAAAGTATCTTGAGAAAGGTCTCACAAGGAAACCGAAACATTGACCAATACATTTTTACATTTTTTCACCTTCAATGAAGTCTCTGAGTGCATCTCTACATAATGAGTGGCTATAATACCCTTTTAATAGCAACTGGACTATCTCTCTCTCTCTCTCTCTCTCTCTCTCTCTCTCTCTCTCTCTCTCTCTCATCTATCATATATATATTGAGCATGGAGGAGCAGTCATCAAACAAAAACTATGTCCAATAAATACTTTTTCATTTAACAATAACTATTACTGCTATTTTTACTTTGATGGTTCACACATCCTAGTTGTTCATTATTGGCAACCCACAGAGGGTTTATACACCACATTCATAACTATTAAAATGTGTTCCAAGCAACAAAAAACTACCACACTCAACAGGCTCAATTAGAGTAACAAACAAAGACTGTGCAACCGGATGTAATTTGGAAGCGGTGTGCCATCCAATATATGACATTATATATATATATATATGTGTAATGGTCCTGTAACTCCTTGCCCTCCTGGCAAACTTTATATAATAGCTATAACTTAAAACTTCTATATGTACTGACTTCACTCTTCATTTCATCAAGGTTACTGCTTCTATATTTTTTGCTTTATTGCGAAAAAGAACATATAAAACTATATTATGTTATACCAGATAGCAAAGCTCAGTTGGCATGCAGCAGTTTTGATGACCGGTGTCATGTTGGAAAGCCAAAATATTCTTGTTGATAAATATTACTCAAATGGACATTTCAGTAAGGAACAATTTATTTTACTATATAAATAAAAGTATTTTATTTTTATGTTCTGTTAAGGTGTCACTGACTTAGGGCCCTCACATATGACTCCCATGGGATATGCACGTGTCTGTGTATGGATACTGAGGGGGTCACATTCCCAGGCACTGGGAGCACTGTGCAGTTTTCAATCACAATGGAAAAGGTCTCTCACAGACTTTCTGTATGGGCTGTAAGAAGTACAACTTTCAAATTTCTTAATTCTTCAGCACTTGTACCTGTGCCAACGATAAGTTTGCACTAGAGTGTTTCTCAGCTGTTGTGAGATGCAGAAAGTGTTATTCTTGTGGAGGTCGCAATGTTTGCCCTGAATTACATATAGCTGAGACATAAAATAATGAAGGAAATTATGTTGCATGGTTTTAATTAAGTCCTTCTTAGTCAATTGATAGTTTGCCTTACATTCATTGAGGAGGTAAATGGGAGAGTCACCAGGGAATAATGTTCCAGTGGCACCATCCCTCTGTTAGAATATTGAGACTGAGGTGTGGGTAGGTGAGGAAAAAGGAAAGAGTTTACCTTCTGCATTATGAAAGGCAGTGATTTGATATTATAGAGTCTGAGAGTGCAGGAGAAGAAAAACAGATTCTGAAAGAAAATATTGTTGCTTTAGTTCAAAAATAGTTAAGTGTAATTCCTGTTCCTCTTTCTGTTTTCAGAGACACGCACACCTGCACACTACCCGGTGCTGTACTTATTGCCAGGTAACCCAAGAGCTGTCCTGGGGTATAGAAATATAGAGCCCAGTCCTACTTGACTGACTCAGACTGAATTCTGAGTGCTTGAAACTAAGTAACCCTAGGGGGCAGATTTATCAAAGGTCGGGGTGAATTTTCGAAGCTATTTTTGTGTACTTCGACTAGGGAATAGTCCAAATTCGAGTCAATTGGTGGACTTTGAAAAATCTAAGTTTTTTGAGAAAATCGAATTTGATCGAATGCGCTATTCCTTCGATTCAAACTATTCTAATTCGGTCGAATATGGACCTATTTGATCCAAAAAAAACTTCAACTTAATTTTGGTTGGTCTTTTTGAATTTGAATTTTGAGGTTTTTTCAATTCGCAATTCGACCCTTGAGAAATATGCCCCTAGATGTAAGAGGTGTAAGATTACAAGATAGACATCTGAGATTTTAGACAAATTGCTAATGGACTGCAGGTGGGTGGCAATTAATTATTATTAAAGAGAAGATTAACCCCACTCAGTTTTATTTTTACACTGAACTGTTCCGTTAAGCTCAGTGCCCGTGCGTAGGCTTAGTGGAAGAGAGAGATGTTAGGAGTTAAAATGGGCTCATTCAAGGTCATTTCCTTTTCGCTGATATTTTTAGTTTCATGTGTTGCTGAAACCATTGCACATACGTTTTACTGTCCTTTACAATTCACTTTGTTCAGTTGTTACTTTAACTTTGCTCTGATTCTGATGCTTTTAGCACAAATGAACAGCAAAGCCAGGACAGGTAAATACCTTTAATATGTTTACACCTTGGGTTGCTTTAGGGTTACCAGAACACTTGAAAATTCAGGGACACTAATAAACACTAATTAATGCAAGTTGCTGGGCAGCACTGATTACATCGAAGTTAAATTGCATTCAGCACAGCCCTTCTAGTAGGATTTTCTAGAAGTGTCCCTGAACTTTCAAGTGATCTGGTAACCCTAGATTACTTAGTCAGCACTTTTGCAGTATATCTAGCTTGTAGATTTTTATATAAACTTATCTGACACAATGGCAAGAAACTGAAAGAAGAAAAAGCTGGAAAGGTAAAATGTAAAAATAATAGGGAAAGAGGATGCAGCTAAGTAGACGTGGAAAGTAGGACCCAAGGTGACAACAAACAAAACGACTGTACTTTCTGTAATTTGCACTAGTACTCAGGGTTTGTAATTATACATCGAAATGAAAGAGCTGTAACTTAGCATTCAAAAAAATTATATCTCCAAGTTAAGTTGGTATTAAAATTGTGCAAGTTGCTTATGTAATAAACTACCAATTCATTTTTACTCCTCTATGTCTTTTAATGCATAGCACCGACAATTGTAAACTGTATGACATGCGGTGTTTCAGCAATTTGTAGAAAGGCCAAACTGCACTTTCAAAAAAGCCAATTTGTGTGGCTACAGTATACATTTAAGACATTACAGAGACAGGAAAAGAGGAACCTGTTACGCCTGATTTAATCAAAATATTTTTAAACAGGATGTAAATAAGAGAAACTGTTACTTTAAGAGTCACTACAACTTTGAAAGAAAGTCATTAATCAAGAGTGCTTGTGTATGAACACAGTAAATGTGCAAAATGCAAAATTTTGACAATAGTAACTATGCTTCTTGTATTTATAATGGGGCCGTCTTCTCCATAATACCAGCATAATGTGATCATGTTCAGCCCAACTTGTGTACGATTCACCAAAACAGTTGCTCATTCACATTTGTCTTTCAATACCACTGAGTTGGTGTCCAAATCACTTGGTGCAAGTCAGTTGGGGCTGTTGTTATTGTCTAGGCTGACAGTAACACCATGGTTCCACAATTGTATGCACTTGTGGGTAATACATCAGAGTAGGCTGAATGGCTCCTTGGCAAATTAGTAGCAAAGAAGCATGTACAGACACACGTATCCTTCTGAATGGCATCACTGAATGCTAACTTTTACTGCTTTGCATTTGCTCTACATAAATAAGCCTTATTGTCTTAAAAAAATAAAAGCTGTTCTAATATGTATATATATATATATATATATATATATATATATATATATATATATAGATATTTATATATATATATATATATATATATATAGATATTTATATATAGATATTTATATATATATATATATATATATATATATATATACTGTATATATGGTATGCATTACTAGGAGGCAAGGAAAGGCTAGAATAAATCATTGGCTGGAAGAAAACAATCAGTAATAAGGTTCAGGAACAATGTTGGCAGAGATGTGGCAAGTATTGATGTGCAGGTCGAGAAAAGCTCAACCTACACCCGACCTGAACCCATGCCTGCCTGCACCTGGCTTCCCTCCTTCATTTATAGAAGTCAGATGCCGGCAGTCTAAGGTCGTGTGCAGGGAGAGCAGGCAGAAGTGCTCAACCTGAACCCGCCCCCGACCTGCAAACGGTGCAGCAAGGTCAGTTTACACATCACTAGTGGCAAGGCCAGTGGTGTAACTAGTCACCTGCGGGCTGGAGTGCAGTATGTACAATGGGGTCCTACTGCCTTTCTGCCTGCAATAAGACTTATTGGGCAGCACCGGTTTATATTTCAAACAAAAAAGCCTTTATTCAGTACATATGGCAACGATCTGGGTACAGCGACGTTTCAGGCCCTGTTTGGCCTTTTCTCCAGCTTGAGAAAAGGCCAAACAGCACCTGAAACGTTGCTGTATTGCCATATGTACTGAATAAAGGCTTTTTTATTTTAAACATAAACTGGTGCTGTGCTTGAAGTTTTCTACAGTACATGAATGGATGGTGGCCATTGACTGCACCTGCACTGGAATAGTTTTTCTTGAATGAAAAGGTGAAAACTGAGCTTTCCTGCACCCCCAGTAATTACACCACTGGGCAAGGCATTTTAGCAATCCAGAGAGCAGGAATAAATGTCAACAAAAACACACTCACAGGGCAAATTCTGAGGATTAAACAAGCTTCCGAAGAAAAAGGAATGAAATTGAACATATCCATGCTGATGTTATAACACACTGTCCCGTCTCCAACACACCCTAAATAATAGAAAAATAATCAGTTCAAAGGCCTTAACGGAATATAGGAAGCAGAGGAAAATGTTTAAATGTTAACTAGTCAATAACTCCAGATTCTTCTGCTACTTTAAACCTCTCAGACTAAAATCTTATTTCACATTTGGAGTCGTCAATTATACTGTCTCCAATAGATTTCTGACAGGTGCCTCTCTGGTTCTCTCGGCAGGCATGGATTCATGACAAATTTCTGTGTTTTGCTGCCTGCAAATAAATTCGGCTGAAACTGCGTAAAATTCACTGCAACAAAAAAAATTGCTGCCCATTGACTTTAATGCATTTGGTCAAAATAGTCACACGTATAAAAATTGTCGCTCGCGTCAAATTTGTCGCATGTAAAAATTATTTTGACGCCCATTGACTTCAATGTGTTTTGCAAATTTTTTTCGTTGTTAGCGAATTTTTCCATGAAGCAAAATAGGACAGATTCGCCCATCGCTGCTAAACAGGCCAAAAAACTGATTTATGAAAATCCATAAAAATCATCCTGTTGTAATGTAGCAATCAGAAGTTTTGATAAATGGAATATGAGTACAAGGACATTGAGCTGTTAAAGTTAACAGTGAGGCTTCAGGGTCAATTGATTTTCCCGTTAGTTATCTACAGTAGCATCTGATGTATTTTTGTGTTTTATGTACCATGGAGAATGTACTGGTTCTTATAATTTCACTTACTGTAGGAAAGTGACAAGGGCACGCAACCAGTTTTAAAAATGTAACAAAGGCTATCTATAAAAATCATTAAAGTATAGAGACGTACTAACAGTGAATGCAGAAGCAAAAATAGTTGTAGTCTTTATTAGGACATGTATGAGTTTCTTGCCAAATGGGCACTTACTCATAGGCTGTCTGTTTCAAACTTAGGTTTGAGGTGTCTCTGTACCTCAGGATCTCAAGACAAAGGGGTAAGGGGGGCGCCAGGCACACACCTATTTTGCCGCCTACCTCTGTTTCTAGCCTTGCCCCCTCGCCGTTTGCTGCTTCCTCTCAACCCGATGTGCACCTCTAGGTTGTTAGTGCTTAATCTTGCACGTATTTGCAGTATGCAGGTTGGCATTGTGCGCTAGACGAGGGCAGAGGGTTGATCGGCCTGGTTGCCTAAGGCGCCTGACCAGCTTGGCGGCCTCTGGAAGACACTGATTGCTCCTGGCTTCCAACACATTTTGTGAGGCTCAACCCCATTTCATCAAAGAATGGGAGTGTCAACGTGTACAGTGTTTTAAAAGCACAAACTGTTACCATGAACTGACTACGGTTGGTAACATAAACACAAGGGGGATTATTTATTATGCTCCGAATTCCCGAAATCCGTATGAAAACTCAGAATCCAAAAACCGGGGATCTCAAAGCTCTCTGGTCCTGTATTAGTCAATGGGGACGGTCCCAGTGTCTGCTGTCAGTACCGATATCCAATGATTTTGGGGATTTTGGGCCAAAAAGTCAGAAAACCCTGAAAAATTTGTAGTCTTTGCGGAAAAACTTCTGACTTTTCGGGCAAAGATGGAGAGCTACTGGAGCATCTTTGGAGATAAATTTGGAGCTTGATAAATGACCCCCCAGGTGTACTGCCAAACAAAGTCTGGGGACTGATACACAAAATACTGAATATATATATATATATATATATATATATATATATATATATATATATATATATATATATGTATATGTATATATATGTATTTGACTATATGTATTTTGTGGTCACACCCTCGTTGCACCCCCGCCTAATGGTTTTAAAAAATAGTGGTGAGCACAACTTTCCCTTGTTTGTTATAGTTTATACAAGAGCAGTGACCAGCTCCATGTTGTAGCTCCCACCCTTCCCAACTATAGTCAGGTGATCCCACTGGTGTCTAATAAAAGGGCAGCCAAGTATGGAGGTTTACTTTGAAAGCAGCAAGTTAAGTTGCAGGTAAAACCAAGTCCCTTTGTAAAATGTATAATGAAGCAATAGAATTCTTAATGAATCAGATAAAATTGAGCATAGGACTGGCCAGATATGGGATGACTTTGACGTAGTTGGCCAGCTTAAATA